>NC_092103.1:36421440-36582114 GCF_045679555.1 Salvelinus alpinus | reverse complement strand
TGGCTTTTCACCCAACAAATATTTGAATTTTTCTTCATCTTTTATAGTTTCAAATTCTTTGTATTGAATTATAATTTTGGGAAAGAAATATGCTCTTAGGTCTGAGTATTTGTCACAGTGTAGTAGGAAATGCACTTCTGTCTCTACCTCTCCCCTGGAGCAGAGTGAGCACAGCCTGTCCTCCCTGGGCAGCCAGGTTTGTCTGTGACGACCGGTCTCTATAGCCAGACTGTGCTCACTGAGTCTGTACCTAGTCAATGTTTTCCTCAGTTTTCTATCAGTCACAGTGGTCAGATAGTCTGCCACCATGTACTGTCTGTTTAGAGCCAAATAGCATTGAAGTTTACTTTGATTTTTTGTGGTGTCTTTCCAATAGGTTATATATTTTTCTTTTTGTTTTGTGATGATTTGGTTGGGCCAGATTTTCTGAGGGCTGTCCCGAGGCTCTATGGGGTTGGTTTGGGTTGGTGAACTGAGCCTCAGAACCAGCTGGCTGAGGGGACTCTTCTCTGGTTTCATCTCTTGACATTGTAGAGCTGTGTGATGGAATGTTTTAGGGTCACTTGTTTTTAGATGGTTGTAAAATTTGATGGCTCTTTTTTCTATTCGAATGAGGAGGGGATATTGGCCCAATTCTGCCCTACATGCGTTATTTGGAGTTTTTCTTTGTACTTGCAATACAGTCTTGCAAAACTCTGCATGCAATACTTCAATTGGATGTTTGTCCCATTTAGTAAATTCATTATTAGAGAGTGGACCCCATACTTCACTGCCATATAGAGCAATTGGTTCTATAACTGATTGAAAAATTTTGAGCCAGATTCTAATTGGAATTTCAATTTTGATGTTCCTTTTAATGGCATAGAATGCTCTTCTTGCTTTGTCTCTCAGCTCATTCACAGCCATGTGAAAGCTACCTGTGTTGCTGATATTTAGTCCTAGATATGTGCAGTTTTTGGTGTGTTCTAATAGAACTGTGTCCAAATAGAATTTATATTTGTCATCCTTATTTCCGGACCTTTTTTGGAATATCATTATATTTGTTTTTTTTAGGTTAACGGTCAGAGCCCAAGTCTGACAGAACCTGTGAAGATGATCTAGGTGTTGCTGTAACCCCTCTTTAGTGGGAGACAGCAGCACCAGGTCATCTGCGTACAGCAGACACTTGATTTCAGTGTTGTGTAGGGTGATACCAGGTGCTGTCGATTCTTCTAATGTTTTTGCCAATTCATTCATGTAGATGTTAAATAATGTTGGACTTATTGGGCAGCCCTGTTTCACTCCCCGCCCCTGAGAGAAGAAGTCTGTTTGCTTGTTGCCAATTTTAACCGCACATTTGTTTTTAGTGTACATTGATTTAATAAAATCATATGTTTTCCCTCCAATACCACTTTCTATTAGTTTATAAAAAAGACCTTCGTGCCAAATTGAATCAAATGCTTTCTTGAAATCTACAAAACACGAGTAGATTTTGCCTTTGTTTTGGTTAACTTGTTTATCAATTAGAGTGTGGAGGGTGTAAATGTGGTCTGTTGTACGATAATTTTTTAGAAATCCAATCTGGCTTCTGCTCAGGACGTTGTGTTCGTCAAGGAAATGATGTAGTCTGCTATTTATAATACTGCAGAGAATTTTCCCCAAGTTGCTGTTAACGCATATTCCTCTGTAATTATTTGGGTCAAATTTGTCTCCATTTTTATAGATTGGTGTGATCAGTCCCTGGTTCCAAATATCGGGGAAAATACCTGCAGTGAGGATAATGTTGAAGAGTTTGAGTATAGCCAATTTGAATTTGTGGTCTGTATATTTGATCATTTCATTTAAAATCCCATCAGCACCACAGGCCTTTTTGGGTTGGAGATTGCATATTTTTTCCAATAATTCTTCTTCTGTAATTGGGGTATCCACAGGATTCTGATAGTCTTTGACTGCTAATTCAAGGATTTGTAATTTTTCTTGTATATCTTTTTGTTCTGGGCTCTTTGTTATATTGCTGTAGAGGTTTGCAAAGTGATTTCTCCACATATCCCCATTTTGGATAGCCAACTCCTCATGATGAGGTTTGTTTAATTTATTCCAATTCTCCCAGAAGTGGTTTGATTCTATGGATTCCTCAATTCCATCCAGCTGATTTCTAATGTGCTGTTCCTTTTTTGTTCTTAGGGTGCGTTTGTATTGCTTCAGTGTTTCCCCATATTGAAGGCGTATATTTTTGTTGTCTGGTTCTCTGTGTTTTTGATTAGATATATTTCTCAATGACTTTCTTAGATTTTTGCAATCATTATCAAACCATTTTTCATTATCTGTTATTTTTGGTTTGCTCTTATGCTTCTTTAGATTAGCCAAGGAGGCTAATTTGTCAAATATAAAGTTTATGTTCCTAACGGCCAAATTTACACCTTCATTGCTGAAGGAGAATGTTAAGGCTAAAAAGTTGTCCAGGAGAGATTGTATTTTTTGGCTACTAATTGCTTTTTGGTAGATGTCTGTACTGTTTGCACTCCATCTATAGGCTTGTTTAGTACCATGTAATTTATTGGGCCATGATGCTTCATGGTTGGGTTCTGCTCTTCTCAGATACACTGTGATTTTACTGTGGTCTGAGAGAGGTGTTAGTGGGCTGACTGTGAAGGCTCTGAGAGACTCTGGGTTTAGGTCGGTGAGGAAGTAGTCTACAGTGCTGCTGCCAAGGGATGAGCTGTAGGTGTACCTACCAAAAGAGTCTCCTCTCAGCCTGCCATTGACTATGTACAGACCCAGTGTTCGACAGAGCCTCAGGAGCTGTAATCCATTTTTGTTTTTCACTTTGTCATAGTTGTTTCTGTGGGGGTATGTGGGGAGGGAAAGGTTATTGCTTCCTGGTAGGTGTTTATCCCCATGACTGTTAATAGTGTCTTGTTCTTCTGCTATTCTAGCATTCAGGTCTCCACAGACCAGTACGTTGCCTTGGGCCTGAAAGTGACTAATCTCTCCCTCTAGAATGGAGAAGCTCTCTTCGTTGAAGTAGGGTGACTCTGAGGGGGGAATGTATGTGGCACAGAGGAAGACGTTTTTATCTGTCAAGATAGCCTCCTTGTTGATTTTTAACCAGATAAAGAATTCTCCTGTTTTGATCAATTCGATTGAATTAATTAGTTCAGATTTATACCATATTAGCATTCCCCCTGAGTCTCTGCCCTGTTTGATTCCTTTTAATTTAGTGGATGGTATGATTATCTCCCTATAACCTAGTGGACAGCCAGTGGAAACATCACCTCTGCACCATGTTTCCTGTAGTACTAAAATATCAACATCATCAATTTCTTTCAGGAAGTCTGGGTTTCTGCTCTTTAGCCCAAAAGCAGAGGACTTCAATCCTTGTATATTCCAACATGCAACGTAAAAAGACTTCATAACTTTTTTTTTTCTCTTTTCTTTACCTTTCAAAATGAGACAAACACTCACAATCCAAGAAGAACCATTAAAATAGGATTTTTCAATTAAAGTAAACTCTTATTTTGCAAATGTGATTTGTTTATCATTTAAGATAGAATTTGTGTCATGCCACTTGGGTGGATGTAGTGTGAGAATGGTGGAGTTCTTGTGCTCATCTTACCATGACCCTCGGCCCATCACATGTGAGCATAGTAGACTCAGCATTTGTTTAATGTCACTCATTTGGTTGGTGGGGGCTGGGCCAGTTGCTCCTCTCACAGCCTGTGCGTAGCTCTGCCTGCTGGGCTGTGGCTCCTCCAGGTGTGGGTCTGCGGTGGGGAGGAGGGGGGTGGTAGGCCTCATCTGGGTGGCTCTGAAGCTGGGCTGGGGTGGTCTGTGCTGCGCTGGCTGTGGTGGGCATTGAGGTTGGTGGTGCTGTGGTCGTGGCTGGGGGGTCCAGGGTGCTGGTCCGGGATGTTGTCTCGGTGATCTCGGCGGGGTGGAGATTGCTCCGCTGTTCCTGGGTGGAGAGGTCGGGCTGCGGTTTAGAGCGACGTCCTTGAGAGTCTTGGCAAGGATGGGGACTGTCTCCCTGTACAGGTGAACATGGTCATAGAGACAGTCCAGATCGAGGGTGGGATGGTGGGCCAGGTGTACATTGGGTCGCAGGGCACAGTCCCGGGATAGGCTGGCATTTATTCTTTGGATTGTGGCAGGGTGGAAGTCCCTCCTCTGTAGAAGGGTTGACACTATGATTCTTGAGTTGGGGAAGATTGCGGAGGCCTTCTCAATCACTCCCCGTAGTGAAGTCGCCACCCTCTCCTGCTGAGCACGCAGGTCGTTGCTTCCGGTATGTATGATTATGTGGCTTGGCGACCCGAGATGGTTCTTATCAAGCAGCTCCATGGCACTTTGCGTTGTTGGGCACCACACCTTTCTCGTTTTGTGTCTAGGGAAAAGTTTCTTCTCCTGAACATACTTCCCATTTGAGTCCATTAACAGGACGATGTCAGCCAGTGTTTCTTCTGGACTGGGGGGGGCAGAGGGGGGGCTGGTGGGTGTTGGAGCTGGGGTGTGGCTGGTCTGTGTGGGTGCCACTGTCAGTGGGAGGCTGTTCTGTGGGTTGGGGAGGAGGGGTGCAGCAGCCAGGGCTGGGGAAGTCTGGCTGGTTGAGCTGGGCTCCTCTGCTGTGTGAGGGCAGGTCATAGGGTGGTGATCTATCTGCTCCTGCAGCCTGTCCTCTGCTCTCTTTCTCTCCTGCAGCTCCTCTCTTAGTGCGGTCAGCTCCTTATTGCTGCTCTGCCTGTCTTTTTGGAGCTCTCTCACCTCCTTTGTTAGATCAGCCAGCTCTCTCTTGAGTCCGTCTCTCTCTTGCTGAACCTCTTTCAGCTGTGTTGCAAGGCTGCTGTCCTGCTCTGTCCTCACCTTGGTTAGGAGCTCCTCTAAGGTGTGGTTGTCTGGTTGCTGTTTGCTCACGCTCTCCCTGAGCAGGACCACCTCCCCCTCCAGTTTGGTGAACTCATCCCTCATGGCAGCCATGGTGGTGAGGAGGGCCTGAGCCTGCTCTGCACTGAGGGGGTCGCTCTCCTCCTGGGGCGTGTCCTCCACTATGGTGGAAAGAGAGGTGCTGGATGTGCCTTTTTGGGTGGGGAGGGTAGGGGTGAGGGTGGAGTTTGTGTTGTGGGAGGGCATGTCACTGGTGGTGTCCTTCTCTCTCTCCGCTCTCTCCTTAATGGTCTGAAAGTCTGTTTCAAACAGCCTGATGTTACCTTGCACCATGACAGTCCCAGTCTTGTAGAGGTTGATTGTTATCATGGTGCTGTCAGGGTCGTCTGTCTCTTTGATTTTCAGCTTCCACCCATTACAGATTCCCTCTTTCTTTATGCATGGGTAGTGAGAGCAGACTGCTGAGCGCCATGCATTTGGCTGGTCAGTGAGGAAGATGAGATTACTCACGTCACCGTTTTTGTAGAGGTCTGCAAAAAGGGTTTCTGGCCTCTTCTCTAGTAGTTTCTGTTTGAAAGCTTTCCTCATTGTGTCATTTTTGACCTTTTTTGGGTAGAGAATGGATTCTGCGCTGAGGGGGAGTGGGGACATGGTGTCTGTGCGCTCTGCTACTACCGCTACTGCTGCGCTGTTCTGCTGCCCCGTTGCCATGGCAACCGATTTGTTCGTCTGCTGTTCGCGCTACTTTCAAAAAACAGCAAATATAGTGAAAAATCCTCACACAAAAGACTGAAGATATGTTTACAGTTAGTCCGTGCTCCTTTTTGTTTTACTCACTCAGTTTGGTCGTTTGATGTAGTTGTATTAACTGACCTTGTTAGGTTTGTTCTAGCTCGTTTCTTATGGCTAGCTTGTTAGTCTGCTGGCTGGGTCTTTGTTGTGTAGCTAGCTAGCTAGACTCAAAACTTCTTAACTTGAGGCGCCAAGTTACTTTTTTTTCTATTCTGAATGTATAGAGTTGTTGTTCATCACTTCTTGTCTGGAATTCTTCTTCGATTAGAGTGTTTATCTCATTCTAAAAACCAAAAAAATCAAATATATCAGGAGCTCATGTTGAGCATGACTCTGCTCTCTCTCTCTCTCTCGCCCCTCTTCTCGGCTTGCTGTCTCTGCTCTCTGCTCTCTCTTTACTGTCTCTTCTCTCTCTCTCTTTACTGTCTCTTCTCTCTCTCTCTTTACTGTCTCTGCTCTCTCTCTTTACTGTCTCTGCTCTCTCTCTTTACTGTCTCTGCTCTCTCTCTTTAGTGTCTCTGCTCTCTCTCTCTTTCTCTACTGTCTCTGCTCTCTCTCTCTCTCTCTCTTTACTGTCTCTGCTCTCTCTCTCTCTTTACTGTCTCTGCTCTCTCTCTCTCTTTACTGTCTCTGCTCTCTCTTTAGTGTCTCTGCTCTCTCTCTCTCTCTACTGTCTCTGCTCTCTGTCTGTTTACTGTCTCTGCTCTCTCTTTACTGACTCTGCACTCTCTCTCTCTACTGTCTCTGCACTCTCTCTCTCTACTGTCTCTGCTCTCTCTCTTTACTGACTCTGCTCTCTCTCTCTTTACTGTCTCTGTTCTCTCTCTCTCGCTCTTTACAGTCTCTGCTCTCTCTCTACAGTCTCTGATCTCTCTCTACAGTCTATGCTCTCTCTCTACAGTCTCTGATATCTCTCTCTCTCTCTACAGTCTCTGCTCTCTCTCTACAGTCTCTGATCTCTCTCTCTCTCTCTCTCTCTTCAGTCTCTGATCTTTCTCTCTCCCTTTTCTGTCTCTGCTCTTTCTCTCTTTACTGTCTCTGCTCGCTCTCTCACTGTCTCTGCTCTCTCTCTCTGCTATCTCTCTCTCGCTCTCTTTACTGTCTATGCTCGCTCTCTCTCTCTCTCAATTCAATTCAATTCAATTTGCTTTATTGGCATGACGTAACAATGTACATATTGCCAAAGCTTACTTTGGATATTTACAATATGAAAATAATAAGAATCAAAATTGTCAACGGGACAATAGTAACAACAATAACCAATTGTCAAAATAACCATATATTGAACAATAACAATAAGCATACAGTAGAGGACATGTGATGATTGGAGTGTATTCACCTGCTGTTCCAGCTCCATCTGCCTTACCTCCAGCTGGGTAAATGTATCCTTCATTTCAACGAGGCAGTAGTACTCTGAGCTGGGAGGTTGACTTTCCGCTTGGGGTTACATAATGAAGAGGTCTGGTCTGACCCGCTCGGGGTGGGGATATCTTTCTCAAGGGAGAGGTTCTCCTGCTGAGCTAATTCTTTGATTAGGTGAAAGTCCAGCTGAAACTGTTTGGGGTTGCCCTGTACCGATACTGTTCCAGACTTATAGAGATTTATATTAGCTGACTCAGAGTCCTCGTTGTCTAAGTATCCTGAGTTTCCACCCCTCGTTAACACCCCTCTCTTAACAGAGGGGTAGTGTGCTAATATGGCACTGTGCCATGCCAGGGGATGGTCTGGTTAATATAGCACTGTGCCATGCCAGGGGATGGTCTGGTTAATATAGCACTGTAGCATGCCAGGAGATGGTCTGGTTAATATAGCACTGTGCCATGCCAGGAGATGGTCTGGTTAATATAGCACTGTGCCATGCCAGGGGATGGTCTGGTTAATATAGCACTGTGCCATGCCAGGGGATGGTCTGGTTAATATAGCACTGTGCCATGCCAGGGGATGGTCTGGTTAATATAGCACTGTGCCATGCCAGGGGATGGTCTGGTTAATATAGCACTGTGCCATGCCAGGGGATGGTCTGGTTAATATAGCACTGTGCCATGCCAGGGGATGGTCTGGTTAATATAGCACTGTGCCATGCCAGGGGATGGTCTGGTTCATATAGCACTGTAGCATGCCAGGGGATGGTCTGGTTAATATAGCACTGTGCCCTGCCAGGGGATGGTCTGGTTAATATAGCACTGTGCCATGCCAGGAGATGGTCTGGTTAATATAGCACTGTGCCCTGCCAGGGGATGGTCTGGTTAATATAGCACTGTGCCATGCCAGGAGATGGTCTGGTTAATATAGCACTGTGCCCTGCCAGGTGATGGTCTGTGTGGAAGATGAGGTTGCTGATGTTGATAATATACAAAAGTGAAATAAACAATAAAAATTAACAATAAACATTACACATACAGAAGTTTCAAAACAATAAAGACATTACAAATGTCATATTATATATATACAGTGTTATACAGTCTCTCTCTCTCTCTCTCTTTACTGTCTCTGCTCACTCTCTCTCTTTACTGTCTCTGCTCTCTCTCTTTACTGTCTCTGCTCTCTCTCTCTCTCTTTACTGTCTCTGCTCTCTCTCTCTCTCTTTACTGTCTCTGCTCTCTCTCTCTCTTTACTGTCTCTGCTCTCTCTCTCTCTCTTTACTGTCTCTGCTCTCTCTCTCTCTCTATCTTTACTGTCTCTGCTCTCTCTCTCTTTACTGTCTCTGCTCTCTCTCTCTTTACTGTCTCTGTTCTCTCTCTCTCCTTACTGTCTCTGCTCTCTCTCTCTCTTTACTGTCTCTGCTCTCTCTCTTTACTGTCTCTGCTCTCTCTCTCTCTTTACTGTCTCTGCTCTCTCTCTCTCTCTTTACTGTCTCTGCTCTCTCTCTCTCTCTTTACTGTCTCTGCTCTCTCTCTCTCTCTTTACTGTCTCTGCTCTCTCTCTCTCTCTATCTTTACTGTCTCTGCTCTCTCTCTCTTTACTGTCTCTGCTCTCTCTCTCTTTACTGTCTCTGTTCTCTCTCTCTCCTTACTGTCTCTGCTCTCTCTCTCTCTTTACTGTCTCTGCTCTCTCTCTCTCTCTCTTTACTGTCTCTGCTCTCTCACTCTCTCTTCACTGTCTCTGCTCTCTCACTCTCTCTTCACTGTCTCTGCTCTCTCTCTCTTTACTGTCTCTGCTCTCTCTCTCCTTACTGTCTCTGCTCTCTCTCTCTTTCTTTACTGCCTCTGCTCTCTCTCTCTCTCTCTTTACTGTCTCTGCTCTCTCTCTCTCTTTACTGTCTCTGCTCTCTCTCTCTCTTTACTGTCTCTCGCTCTCTCTCTCTCTCTTTACTGTCTCTGCTCTCTCTCTCTCTCTTTACTGTCTCTGCTCTCTCTCTCTCTCTTTACTGTCTCTGCTCTCTCTCTCTCTCTTTACTGTCTCTGCTCTCTCTCTCTCTTTACTGTCTCTGCTCTCTCTCTCTCTTTACTGTCTCTTCTCTCTCTCTCTTTACTGCCTCTGCTCTCTCTCTCTCTCTTTACTGTCTCTGCTCTCTCTCTCTCTTTACTGTCTCTGTCTCTCTCTCTCTCTCTTTACTGTCTCTTCTCTCTCTCTCTTTACTGCCTCTGCTCTCTCTCTCTCTCTCTTTACTGTCTCTGCTCTCTGCTCTCTCTTTACTGTCTCTGCTCTCTCTCTCTCTACTGTTTCTGCTCTCTCTCTCTTTACTGTCTACTGCTCTCTTGCTCTCTCTCTCTCTCTTTAGTGTCTCTGCTCTCTCTCTCTCTCTCTTTACTGTCTCTGCTCTCTCTCTCTCTTTACTGTCTCTGCTCTCTCTGCTCTCTCTACTCTCTCTCTAGCTGTCTCTGCTCTTTACTGTCTCTGCTCTCTCTCTCTTTACTGTCTCTTCTCTCTCTCTCTTTACTGTCTCTGCTCTCTCTCTCTCTCTACTGTCTCTGCTCTCTCTCTCTATGTCTCTCTCTCTCTCTCTCTTTAGTGTCTCTGCTCTCTCTCTCTCTCTCTCTTTACTGTCTCTCTCTCTCTCTCTCTCTTTACTGTCTCTCTCTCTCTCTCTCCTTTAGTGTCTCTGCTCTCTCTCTCTCTCTCTTTACTGTCTACTGCTCTCTCTCTTTACTGCTCTGCTCTCTCTCTCTTTACTGTCTCTGCTCTCTCTCTCTACTGTCTCTGCTCTCTCTCTCTCTTTACTGTCTCTGCTCTCTCTCTCTCTTTCTCTTTACTGTCTCTGCTCTCTGCTCTCTCTTTGGTGTCTCTGCTCTCTCTCTCTTTACTGTCTCTTCTCTCTCTCTCTTTACTGTCTCTGCTCTCTCTCTTTAGTGTCTCTGCTCTCTCTCTCTCTCTCTCTTTACTGTCTCTGCTCTCTGCTCTCTCTTTGGTGTCTCTGCTCTCTCTCTCTTTACTGTCTCTGCTCTCTCTCTTTACTGTCTCTGCTCTCTCTCTTTAGTGTCTCTGCTCTCTCTCTCTCTCTCTTTACTGTCTCTGCTCTCTGCTCTCTCTTTACTGTCTCTTCTCTCTCTCTCTTTACTGTCTCTTCTCTCTCTCTCTTTACTGTCTCTGCTCTCTCTCTTACTGTCTCTGCTCTCTCTCTTTACTGTCTCTGCTCTCTCTCTTTAGTGTCTCTGCTCTCTCTCTCTTTCTCTACTGTCTCTGCTCTCTCTCTCTCTCTCTCTCTGTCTCTCTCTCTCTCGCTGTCTCGCTGTCGCTCGCTCGCTGTCTGTCGCTCGCTGTGAGGGTGTGTGAATGTGTCTAAGGACTTTGGGTGTTGATCAAGACAAGATGAAACCATATCCAATTTACCATACAGGTAGATGTAATCTATTGTTCTATTACATGGGACACTGGCGTCCACAGACAGACAGTCAGTCCTTCAGGTCATTCTGGGTAATATCCATCAGTATTGTAGTACTTGTGACCAGTCTCCAGACCATCCCCTGGCATGGCACAGTGCTATATTAACCAGACCATCCCCTGGCATGGCACAGTGCTATATTAACCAGACCATCCCCTGGCATGGCACAGTGCTATATTAACCAGACCATCCCCTGGCATGGCACAGTGCTATATTAACCAGACCATCTCCTGGCATGGCACAGTGCTATATTAACCAGACCATCTCCTGGCATGCTACAGTGCTATATTAACCAGACCATCCCCTGGCATGGCACAGTGCTATATTAACCAGACCATCCCCTGGCATGGCACAGTGCCATATTAGCACACTACCCCTCTGTTAAGAGAGGGGTGTTAACGAGGGGTGGAAACTCAGGATACTTAGACAACGAGGACTCTGAGTCAGCTAATATAAATCTCTATAAGTCTGGAACAGTATCGGTACAGGGCAACCCCAAACAGTTTCAGCTGGACTTTCACCTAATCAAAGAATTAGCTCAGCAGGAGAACCTCTCCCTTGAGAAAGATATCCCCACCCCGAGCGGGTCAGACCAGACCTCTTCATTATGTAACCCCAAGCGGAAAGTCAACCTCCCAGCTCAGAGTACTACTGCCTCGTTGAAATGAAGGATACATTTACCCAGCTGGAGGTAAGGCAGATGGAGCTGGAACAGCAGGTGAATACACTCCAATCATCACATGTCCTCTACTGTATGCTTATTGTTATTGTTCAATATATGGTTATTTTGACAATTGGTTATTGTTGTTACTATTGTCCCGTTGACAATTTTGATTCTTATTATTTTCATATTGTAAATATCCAAAGTAAGCTTTGGCAATATGTACATTGTTACGTCATGCCAATAAAGCAAATTGAATTGAATTGAATTGAGAGAGAGAGAGAGCGAGCATAGACAGTAAAGAGAGCGAGAGAGAGATAGCAGAGAGAGAGAGCAGAGACAGTGAGAGAGCGAGCAGAGACAGTAAAGAGAGAAAGAGCAGAGACAGAAAAGAGAGAGAGAAAGATCAGAGACTGAAGAGAGAGAGAGAGAGAGAGAGATCAGAGACTGTAGAGAGAGAGCAGAGACTGTAGAGAGAGAGAGAGATATCAGAGACTGTAGAGAGAGAGCATAGACTGTAGAGAGAGATCAGAGACTGTAGAGAGAGAGCAGAGACTGTAAAGAGCGAGAGAGAGAGAACAGAGACAGTAAAGAGAGAGAGAGCAGAGTCAGTAAAGAGAGAGAGCAGAGACAGTAGAGAGAGAGAGTGCAGAGACAGTAGAGAGAGAGAGTGCAGAGTCAGTAAAGAGAGAGCAGAGACAGTAAACAGACAGAGAGCAGAGACAGTAGAGAGAGAGAGAGAGCAGAGACACTAAAGAGAGAGCAGAGACAGTAAAGAGAGAGAGAGAGCAGAGACAGTAAAGAGAGAGAGAGAGCAGAGACAGTAAAGAGAGAGAGAGAGAGAGAGCAGAGACAGTAGAGAAAGAGAGAGAGAGCAGAGACACTAAAGAGAGAGAGCAGAGACAGTAAAGAGAGAGAGCAGAGACAGTAAAGAGAGAGAGCAGAGACAGTAAAGAGAGAGAGAGAAGAGACAGTAAAGAGAGAGAGAGAAGAGACAGTAAAGAGAGAGCAGAGAGCAGAGACAGTAAAGAGAGAGAGAGAGAGAGAGCAGAGACACTAAAGAGAGAGAGCAGAGACAGTAAAGAGAGAGAGCAGAGACAGTAAAGAGAGAGAGAGCAGAGACACCAAAGAGAGAGCAGAGAGCAGAGACAGTAAAGAGAGAGAGAGAGAGAGAGCAGAGACACTAAAGAGAGAGAGCAGAGACAGTAAAGAGAGAGAGAGAAGAGACAGTAAAGAGAGAGAGAGCAGAGACACCAAAGAGAGAGCAGAGAGCAGAGACAGTAAAGAGAAAGAGAGAGAGAGAGCAGAGACAGTAAAGAGAGAGAGAGAGCAGAGACAGTAAGGAGAGAGAGAGAACAGAGACAGTAAAGAGAGAGAGAGCAGAGACAGTAAAGAGAGAGAGAGCAGAGACAGTAAAGATAGAGAGAGAGAGAGAGCAGAGACAGTAAAGAGAGAGAGAGAGAGCAGAGACAGTAAAGAGAGAGAGAGAGAGCAGAGACAGTAAAGAGAGAGAGAGAGAGAGCAGAGACAGTAAAGAGAGAGAGAGAGCAGAGACAGTAAAGAGAGAGAGCAGAGACAGTAAAGAGAGAGAGAGAGCAGAGACAGTAAGGAGAGAGAGAGATCAGAGACAGTAAAGAGAGAGAGATCAGAGACAGTAAAGAGAGAGAGAGCAGAGACAGTAAAGATAGAGAGAGAGAGAGAGCAGAGACAGTAAAGAGAGAGAGAGAGAGCAGAGACAGTAAAGAGAGAGAGAGAGAGCAGAGACAGTAAAGAGAGAGAGAGAGAGCAGAGACAGTAAAGAGAGAGAGAGAGAGCAGAGACAGTAAAGAGAGAGAGCAGAGACAGTAAAGAGAGAGAGTGAGCAGAGACAGTAAAGAGAGAGAGAGAGAGAGACTGTATAACACTGTATATATATAATATGACATTTGTAATGTCTTTATTGTTTTGAAACTTCTGTATGTGTAATGTTTATTGTTAATTTTTATTGTTTATTTCACTTTTGTATATTATCAACATCAGCAACCTCATCTTCCACACAGACCATCACCTGGCAGGGCACAGTGCTATATTAACCAGACCATCTCCTGGCATGGCACAGTGCTATATTAACCAGACCATCCCCTGGCAGGGCACAGTGCTATATTAACCAGACCATCTCCTGGCATGGCACAGTGCTATATTAACCAGACCATCCCCTGGCAGGGCACAGTGCTATATTAACCAGACCATCCCCTGGCATGCTACAGTGCTATATGAACCAGACCATCCCCTGGCATGGCACAGTGCTATATTAACCAGACCATCCCCTGGCATGGCACAGTGCTATATTAACCAGACCATCCCCTGGCATGGCACAGTGCTATATTAACCAGACCATCCCCTGGCATGGCACAGTGCTATATTAACCAGACCATCCCCTGGCATGGCACAGTGCTATATTAACCAGACCATCCCCTGGCATGGCACAGTGCTATATTAACCAGACCATCCCCTGGCATGGCACAGTGCTATATTAACCAGACCATCTCCTGGCATGGCACAGTGCTATATTAACCAGACCATCTCCTGGCATGCTACAGTGCTATATTAACCAGACCATCCCCTGGCATGGCACAGTGCTATATTAACCAGACCATCCCCTGGCATGGCACAGTGCCATATTAGCACACTACCCCTCTGTTAAGAGAGGGGTGTTAACGAGGGGTGGAAACTCAGGATACTTAGACAACGAGGACTCTGAGTCAGCTAATATAAATCTCTATAAGTCTGGAACAGTATCGGTACAGGGCAACCCCAAACAGTTTCAGCTGGACTTTCACCTAATCAAAGAATTAGCTCAGCAGGAGAACCTCTCCCTTGAGAAAGATATCCCCACCCCGAGCGGGTCAGACCAGACCTCTTCATTATGTAACCCCAAGCGGAAAGTCAACCTCCCAGCTCAGAGTACTACTGCCTCGTTGAAATGAAGGATACATTTACCCAGCTGGAGGTAAGGCAGATGGAGCTGGAACAGCAGGTGAATACACTCCAATCATCACATGTCCTCTACTGTATGCTTATTGTTATTGTTCAATATATGGTTATTTTGACAATTGGTTATTGTTGTTACTATTGTCCCGTTGACAATTTTGATTCTTATTATTTTCATATTGTAAATATCCAAAGTAAGCTTTGGCAATATGTACATTGTTACGTCATGCCAATAAAGCAAATTGAATTGAATTGAATTGAGAGAGAGAGAGAGCGAGCATAGACAGTAAAGAGAGCGAGAGAGAGATAGCAGAGAGAGAGAGCAGAGACAGTGAGAGAGCGAGCAGAGACAGTAAAGAGAGAAAGAGCAGAGACAGAAAAGAGAGAGAGAAAGATCAGAGACTGAAGAGAGAGAGAGAGAGAGAGAGATCAGAGACTGTAGAGAGAGAGCAGAGACTGTAGAGAGAGAGAGAGATATCAGAGACTGTAGAGAGAGAGCATAGACTGTAGAGAGAGATCAGAGACTGTAGAGAGAGAGCAGAGACTGTAAAGAGCGAGAGAGAGAGAACAGAGACAGTAAAGAGAGAGAGAGCAGAGTCAGTAAAGAGAGAGAGCAGAGACAGTAGAGAGAGAGAGTGCAGAGACAGTAGAGAGAGAGAGTGCAGAGTCAGTAAAGAGAGAGCAGAGACAGTAAACAGACAGAGAGCAGAGACAGTAGAGAGAGAGAGAGAGCAGAGACACTAAAGAGAGAGCAGAGACAGTAAAGAGAGAGAGAGAGCAGAGACAGTAAAGAGAGAGAGAGAGCAGAGACAGTAAAGAGAGAGAGAGAGAGAGAGCAGAGACAGTAGAGAAAGAGAGAGAGAGCAGAGACACTAAAGAGAGAGAGCAGAGACAGTAAAGAGAGAGAGCAGAGACAGTAAAGAGAGAGAGCAGAGACAGTAAAGAGAGAGAGAGAAGAGACAGTAAAGAGAGAGAGAGAAGAGACAGTAAAGAGAGAGCAGAGAGCAGAGACAGTAAAGAGAGAGAGAGAGAGAGAGCAGAGACACTAAAGAGAGAGAGCAGAGACAGTAAAGAGAGAGAGCAGAGACAGTAAAGAGAGAGAGAGCAGAGACACCAAAGAGAGAGCAGAGAGCAGAGACAGTAAAGAGAGAGAGAGAGAGAGAGCAGAGACACTAAAGAGAGAGAGCAGAGACAGTAAAGAGAGAGAGAGAAGAGACAGTAAAGAGAGAGAGAGCAGAGACACCAAAGAGAGAGCAGAGAGCAGAGACAGTAAAGAGAAAGAGAGAGAGAGAGCAGAGACAGTAAAGAGAGAGAGAGAGCAGAGACAGTAAGGAGAGAGAGAGAACAGAGACAGTAAAGAGAGAGAGAGCAGAGACAGTAAAGAGAGAGAGAGCAGAGACAGTAAAGATAGAGAGAGAGAGAGAGCAGAGACAGTAAAGAGAGAGAGAGAGAGCAGAGACAGTAAAGAGAGAGAGAGAGAGCAGAGACAGTAAAGAGAGAGAGAGAGAGAGCAGAGACAGTAAAGAGAGAGAGAGAGCAGAGACAGTAAAGAGAGAGAGCAGAGACAGTAAAGAGAGAGAGAGAGCAGAGACAGTAAGGAGAGAGAGAGAACAGAGACAGTAAAGAGAGAGAGAGCAGAGACAGTAAAGAGAGAGAGAGCAGAGACAGTAAAGATAGAGAGAGAGAGAGAGCAGAGACAGTAAAGAGAGAGAGAGAGAGCAGAGACAGTAAAGAGAGAGAGAGAGAGCAGAGACAGTAAAGAGAGAGAGAGAGAGCAGAGACAGTAAAGAGAGAGAGAGAGAGCAGAGACAGTAAAGAGAGAGAGCAGAGACAGTAAAGAGAGAGAGTGAGCAGAGACAGTAAAGAGAGAGAGAGAGAGAGACTGTATAACACTGTATATATATAATATGACATTTGTAATGTCTTTATTGTTTTGAAACTTCTGTATGTGTAATGTTTATTGTTAATTTTTATTGTTTATTTCACTTTTGTATATTATCAACATCAGCAACCTCATCTTCCACACAGACCATCACCTGGCAGGGCACAGTGCTATATTAACCAGACCATCTCCTGGCATGGCACAGTGCTATATTAACCAGACCATCCCCTGGCAGGGCACAGTGCTATATTAACCAGACCATCTCCTGGCATGGCACAGTGCTATATTAACCAGACCATCCCCTGGCAGGGCACAGTGCTATATTAACCAGACCATCCCCTGGCATGCTACAGTGCTATATGAACCAGACCATCCCCTGGCATGGCACAGTGCTATATTAACCAGACCATCCCCTGGCATGGCACAGTGCTATATTAACCAGACCATCCCCTGGCATGGCACAGTGCTATATTAACCAGACCATCCCCTGGCATGGCACAGTGCTATATTAACCAGACCATCCCCTGGCATGGCACAGTGCTATATTAACCAGACCATCCCCTGGCATGGCACAGTGCTATATTAACCAGACCATCCCCTGGCATGGCACAGTGCTATATTAACCAGACCATCTCCTGGCATGGCACAGTGCTATATTAACCAGACCATCTCCTGGCATGCTACAGTGCTATATTAACCAGACCATCCCCTGGCATGGCACAGTGCTATATTAACCAGACCATCCCCTGGCATGGCACAGTGCCATATTAGCACACTACCCCTCTGTTAAGAGAGGGGTGTTAACGAGGGGTGGAAACTCAGGATACTAGACAACGAGGACTCTGAGTCAGCTAATATAAATCTCTATAAGTCTGGAACAGTATCGGTACAGGGCAACCCCAAACAGTTTCAGCTGGACTTTCACCTAATCAAAGAATTAGCTCAGCAGGAGAACCTCTCCCTTGAGAAAGATATCCCCACCCCGAGCGGGTCAGACCAGACCTCTTCATTATGTAACCCCAAGCGGAAAGTCAACCTCCCAGCTCAGAGTACTACTGCCTCGTTGAAATGAAGGATACATTTACCCAGCTGGAGGTAAGGCAGATGGAGCTGGAACAGCAGGTGAATACACTCCAATCATCACATGTCCTCTACTGTATGCTTATTGTTATTGTTCAATATATGGTTATTTTGACAATTGGTTATTGTTGTTACTATTGTCCCGTTGACAATTTTGATTCTTATTATTTTCATATTGTAAATATCCAAAGTAAGCTTTGGCAATATGTACATTGTTACGTCATGCCAATAAAGCAAATTGAATTGAATTGAATTGAGAGAGAGAGAGAGCGAGCATAGACAGTAAAGAGAGCGAGAGAGAGATAGCAGAGAGAGAGAGCAGAGACAGTGAGAGAGCGAGCAGAGACAGTAAAGAGAGAAAGAGCAGAGACAGAAAAGGGAGAGAGAAAGATCAGAGACTGAAGAGAGAGAGAGAGAGAGAGAGATCAGAGACTGTAGAGAGAGAGCAGAGACTGTAGAGAGAGAGAGAGATATTAGAGACTGTAGAGAGAGAGCATAGACTGTAGAGAGAGATCAGAGACTGTAGAGAGAGAGCAGAGACTGTAAAGAGCGAGAGAGAGAGAACAGAGACAGTAAAGAGAGAGAGAGCAGAGTCAGTAAAGAGAGAGAGCAGAGACAGTAGAGAGAGAGAGTGCAGAGACAGTAGAGAGAGAGAGTGCAGAGTCAGTAAAGAGAGAGCAGAGACAGTAAACAGACAGAGAGCAGAGACAGTAGAGAGAGAGAGAGAGCAGAGACACTAAAGAGAGAGCAGAGACAGTAAAGAGAGAGAGAGAGCAGAGACAGTAAAGAGAGAGAGAGAGCAGAGACAGTAAAGAGAGAGAGAGAGAGAGAGCAGAGACAGTAGAGAAAGAGAGAGAGAGCAGAGACACTAAAGAGAGAGAGCAGAGACAGTAAAGAGAGAGAGCAGAGACAGTAAAGAGAGAGAGCAGAGACAGTAAAGAGAGAGAGAGAAGAGACAGTAAAGAGAGAGAGAGAAGAGACAGTAAAGAGAGAGCAGAGAGCAGAGACAGTAAAGAGAGAGAGAGAGAGAGAGCAGAGACACTAAAGAGAGAGAGCAGAGACAGTAAAGAGAGAGAGCAGAGACAGTAAAGAGAGAGAGAGCAGAGACACCAAAGAGAGAGCAGAGAGCAGAGACAGTAAAGAGAGAGAGAGAGAGAGAGCAGAGACACTAAAGAGAGAGAGCAGAGACAGTAAAGAGAGAGAGAGCAGAGACAGTAAAGAGAGAGAGAGCAGAGACAGTAAAGAGAGAGCAGAGAGCAGAGACAGTAAAGAGAAAGAGAGAGAGAGAGCAGAGACAGTAAAGAGAGAGAGAGAGAGAGAGAGAGAGAGAGAGTCATGCTCAACATGAGCTCCTGATATATTTGATTTTTTTGGTTTTTAGAATGAGATAAACACTCTAATCGAAGAAGAATTCCAGACAAGAAGTGATGAACAACAACTCTATACATTCAGAATAGAAAAAAAAAGTAACTTGGCGCCTCAAGTTAAGAAGTTTTGAGTCTAGCTAGCTAGCTACACAACAAAGACCCAGCCAGCAGACTAACAAGCTAGCCATAAGAAACGAGCTAGAACAAACCTAACAAGGTCAGTTAATACAACTACATCAAACGACCAAACTGAGTGAGTAAAACAAAAAGGAGCACGGACTAACTGTAAACATATCTTCAGTCTTTTGTGTGAGGATTTTTCACTATTTTTGCTGTTTTTTGAAAGTAGCGCGAACAGCAGACGAACAAATCGGTTGCCATGGCAACGGGGCAGCAGAACAGCGCAGCAGTAGCGGTAGTAGCAGAGCGCACAGACACCATGTCCCCACTCCCCCTCAGCGCAGAATCCATTCTCTACCCAAAAAAGGTCAAAAATGACACAATGAGGAAAGCTTTCAAACAGAAACTACTAGAGAAGAGGCCAGAAACCCTTTTTGCAGACCTCTACAAAAACGGTGACGTGAGTAATCTCATCTTCCTCACTGACCAGCCAAATGCATGGCGCTCAGCAGTCTGCTCTCACTACCCATGCATAAAGAAAGAGGGAATCTGTAATGGGTGGAAGCTGAAAATCAAAGAGACAGACGACCCTGACAGCACCATGATAACAATCAACCTCTACAAGACTGGGACTGTCATGGTGCAAGGTAACATCAGGCTGTTTGAAACAGACTTTCAGACCATTAAGGAGAGAGCGGAGAGAGAGAAGGACACCACCAGTGACATGCCCTCCCACAACACAAACTCCACCCTCACCCCTACCCTCCCCACCCAAAAAGGCACATCCAGCACCTCTCTTTCCACCATAGTGGAGGACACGCCCCAGGAGGAGAGCGACCCCCTCAGTGCAGAGCAGGCTCAGGCCCTCCTCACCACCATGGCTGCCATGAGGGATGAGTTCACCAAACTGGAGGGGGAGGTGGTCCTGCTCAGGGAGAGCGTGAGCAAACAGCAACCAGACAACCACACCTTAGAGGAGCTCCTAACCAAGGTGAGGACAGAGCAGGACAGCAGCCTTGCAACACAGCTGAAAGAGGTTCAGCAAGAGAGAGACGGACTCAAGAGAGAGCTGGCTGATCTAACAAAGGAGGTGAGAGAGCTCCAAAAAGACAGGCAGAGCAGCAATAAGGAGCTGACCGCACTAAGAGAGGAGCTGCAGGAGAGAAAGAGAGCAGAGGACAGGCTGCAGGAGCAGATAGATCACCACCCTATGACCTGCCCTCACACAGCAGAGGAGCCCAGCTCAACCAGCCAGACTTCCCCAGCCCTGGCTGCTGCACCCCTCCTCCCCAACCCACAGAACAGCCTCCCACTGACAGTGGCACCCACACAGACCAGCCACACCCCAGCTCCAACACCCACCAGCCCCCCCTCTGCCCCCCCCCCAGTCCAGAAGAAACACTGGCTGACATCGTCCTGTTAATGGACTCAAATGGGAAGTATGTTCAGGAGAAGAAACTTTTCCCTAGACACAAAACGAGAAAGGTGTGGTGCCCAACAACGCAAAGTGCCATGGAGCTGCTTGATAAGAACCATCTCGGGTCGCCAAGCCACATAATCATACATACCGGAAGCAACGACCTGCGTGCTCAGCAGGAGAGGGTGGCGACTTCACTACGGGGAGTGATTGAGAAGGCCTCCGCAATCTTCCCCAACTCAAGAATCATAGTGTCAACCCTTCTACAGAGGAGGGACTTCCACCCTGCCACAATCCAAAGAATAAATGCCAGCCTATCCCGGGACTGTGCCCTGCGACCCAATGTACACCTGGCCCACCATCCCACCCTCGATCTGGACTGTCTCTATGACCATGTTCACCTGTACAGGGAGACAGTCCCCATCCTTGCCAAGACTCTCAAGGACGTCGCTCTAAACCGCAGCCCGACCTCTCCACCCAGGAACAGCGGAGCAATCTCCACCCCGCCGAGATCACTGAGACAACATCCCGGACCAGCACCCTGGACCCCCCAGCCACGACCACAGCACCACCAACCTCAATGCCCACCACAGCCAGCGCAGCACAGACCACCCCAGCCCAGCTTCAGAGCCACCCAGATGAGGCCTACCACCCCCCTCCTCCCCACCGCAGACCCACACCTGGAGGAGCCACAGCCCAGCAGGCAGAGCTACGCACAGGCTGTGAGAGGAGCAACTGGCCCAGCCCCCACCAACCAAATGAGTGACATTAAACAAATGCTGAGTCTACTATGCTCACATGTGATGGGCCGAGGGTCATGGTAAGATGAGCACAAGAACTCCACCATTCTCACACTACATCCACCCAAGTGGCATGACACAAATTCTATCTTAAATGATAAACAAATCACATTTGCAAAATAAGAGTTTACTTTAATTGAAAAATCCTATTTTAATGGTTCTTCTTGGATTGTGAGTGTTTGTCTCATTTTGAAAGGTAAAGAAAAGAGAAAAAAAAAAAGTTATGAAGTCTTTTTACGTTGCATGTTGGAATATACAAGGATTGAAGTCCTCTGCTTTTGGGCTAAAGAGCAGAAACCCAGACTTCCTGAAAGAAATTGATGATGTTGATATTTTAGTACTACAGGAAACATGGTGCAGAGGTGATGTTTCCACTGGCTGTCCACTAGGTTATAGGGAGATAATCATACCATCCACTAAATTAAAAGGAATCAAACAGGGCAGAGACTCAGGGGGAATGCTAATATGGTATAAATCTGAACTAATTAATTCAATCGAATTGATCAAAACAGGAGAATTCTTTATCTGGTTAAAAATCAACAAGGAGGCTATCTTGACAGATAAAAACGTCTTCCTCTGTGCCACATACATTCCCCCCTCAGAGTCACCCTACTTCAACGAAGAGAGCTTCTCCATTCTAGAGGGAGAGATTAGTCACTTTCAGGCCCAAGGCAACGTACTGGTCTGTGGAGACCTGAATGCTAGAATAGCAGAAGAACAAGACACTATTAACAGTCATGGGGATAAACACCTACCAGGAAGCAATAACCTTTCCCTCCCCACATACCCCCACAGAAACAACTATGACAAAGTGAAAAACAAAAATGGATTACAGCTCCTGAGGCTCTGTCGAACACTGGGTCTGTACATAGTCAATGGCAGGCTGAGAGGAGACTCTTTTGGTAGGTACACCTACAGCTCATCCCTTGGCAGCAGCACTGTAGACTACTTCCTCACCGACCTAAACCCAGAATCTCTCAGAGCCTTCACAGTCAGCCCACTAACACCTCTCTCAGACCACAGTAAAATCACAGTGTATCTGAGAAGAGCAGAACCCAACCATGAAGCATCATGGCCCAATAAATTACATGGTACTAAACAAGCCTATAGATGGAGTGCAAACAGTACAGACATCTACCAAAAAGCAATTAGTAGCCAAAAAATACAATCTCTCCTGGACAACTTTTTAGCCTTAACATTCTCCTTCAGCAATGAAGGTGTAAATTTGGCCGTTAGGAACATAAACTTTATATTTGACAAATTAGCCTCCTTGGCTAATCTAAAGAAGCATAAGAGCAAACCAAAAATAACAGATAATGAAAAATGGTTTGATAATGATTGCAAAAATCTAAGAAAGTCATTGAGAAATATATCTAATCAAAAACACAGAGAACCAGACAACAAAAATATACGCCTTCAATATGGGGAAACACTGAAGCAATACAAACGCACCCTAAGAACAAAAAAGGAACAGCACATTAGAAATCAGCTGGATGGAATTGAGGAATCCATAGAATCAAACCACTTCTGGGAGAATTGGAATAAATTAAACAAACCTCATCATGAGGAGTTGGCTATCCAAAATGGGGATATGTGGAGAAATCACTTTGCAAACCTCTACAGCAATATAACAAAGAGCCCAGAACAAAAAGATATACAAGAAAAATTACAAATCCTTGAATTAGCAGTCAAAGACTATCAGAATCCTGTGGATACCCCAATTACAGAAGAAGAATTATTGGAAAAAATATGCAATCTCCAACCCAAAAAGGCCTGTGGTGCTGATGGGATTTTAAATGAAATGATCAAATATACAGACCACAAATTCAAATTGGCTATACTCAAACTCTTCAACATTATCCTCACTGCAGGTATTTTCCCCGATATTTGGAACCAGGGACTGATCACACCAATCTATAAAAATGGAGACAAATTTGACCCAAATAATTACAGAGGAATATGCGTTAACAGCAACTTGGGGAAAATTCTCTGCAGTATTATAAATAGCAGACTACATCATTTCCTTGACGAACACAACGTCCTGAGCAGAAGCCAGATTGGATTTCTAAAAAATTATCGTACAACAGACCACATTTACACCCTCCACACTCTAATTGATAAACAAGTTAACCAAAACAAAGGCAAAATCTACTCGTGTTTTGTAGATTTCAAGAAAGCATTTGATTCAATTTGGCACGAAGGTCTTTTTTATAAACTAATAGAAAGTGGTATTGGAGGGAAAACATATGATTTTATTAAATCAATGTACACTAAAAACAAATGTGCGGTTAAAATTGGCAACAAGCAAACAGACTTCTTCTCTCAGGGGCGGGGAGTGAAACAGGGCTGCCCAATAAGTCCAACATTATTTAACATCTACATGAATGAATTGGCAAAAACATTAGAAGAATCGACAGCACCTGGTATCACCCTACACAACACTGAAATCAAGTGTCTGCTGTACGCAGATGACCTGGTGCTGCTGTCTCCCACTAAAGAGGGGTTACAGCAACACCTAGATCATCTTCACAGGTTCTGTCAGACTTGGGCTCTGACCGTTAACCTAAAAAAAACAAATATAATGATATTCCAAAAAAGGTCCGGAAATAAGGATGACAAATATAAATTCTATTTGGACACAGTTCTATTAGAACACACCAAAAACTGCACATATCTAGGACTAAATATCAGCAACACAGGTAGCTTTCACATGGCTGTGAATGAGCTGAGAGACAAAGCAAGAAGAGCATTCTATGCCATTAAAAGGAACATCAAAATTGAAATTCCAATTAGAATCTGGCTCAAAATTTTTCAATCAGTTATAGAACCAATTGCTCTATATGGCAGTGAAGTATGGGGTCCACTCTCTAATAATGAATTTACTAAATGGGACAAACATCCAATTGAAGTATTGCATGCAGAGTTTTGCAAGACTGTATTGCAAGTACAAAGAAAAACTCCAAATAACGCATGTAGGGCAGAATTGGGCCAATATCCCCTCCTCATTCGAATAGAAAAAAGAGCCATCAAATTTTACAACCATCTAAAAACAAGTGACCCTAAAACATTCCATCACACAGCTCTACAATGTCAAGAGATGAAACCAGAGAAGAGTCCCCTCAGCCAGCTGGTTCTGAGGCTCAGTTCACCAACCCAAACCAACCCCATAGAGCCTCGGGACAGCCCTCAGAAAATCTGGCCCAACCAAATCATCACAAAACAAAAAGAAAAATATATAACCTATTGGAAAGACACCACAAAAAATCAAAGTAAACTTCAATGCTATTTGGCTCTAAACAGACAGTACATGGTGGCAGACTATCTGACCACTGTGACTGATAGAAAACTGAGGAAAACATTGACTAGGTACAGACTCAGTGAGCACAGTCTGGCTATAGAGACCGGTCGTCACAGACAAACCTGGCTGCCCAGGGAGGACAGGCTGTGCTCACTCTGCTCCAGGGGAGAGGTAGAGACAGAAGTGCATTTCCTACTACACTGTGACAAATACTCAGACCTAAGAGCATATTTCTTTCCCAAAATTATAATTCAATACAAAGAATTTGAAACTATAAAAGATGAAGAAAAATTCAAATATTTGTTGGGTGAAAAGCCAAAATGTGCAGTTTTGGCAGCCAAATATGTGTCCTCCTGCCACAGCCTGAGGGACAGCCAGTGAAAAATGCAAAGTAATGTTGATAATATTTCCCATTTAGCTTAGTTTTGTTTTGTCTTTCGTACCAGGTCATGTGTCTTCTCAGTCATGTTGACACTGGTCTACTACTGTTGCTTTAATGTATTGTTGTTCTGATTAATATTGTTGTTGTAGCTGTTATTAATGGTAATCCCATGTCCACTACTACTATTATTATTACTGTTAGTCCCACCATTTATTTATATATAAATATATATATATTTTGTGTATATATATACATATATATTTTATTTAAATTTTTCGATATGTATACTTTGACAATGTAAGTAATAATAACTTGCCATGTCAATAAAGTCAATTGAATTGAATTGAATTGAATTGAATTGAATTGAATTGAATTGAGAGCAGAGACAGTAAAGAGAGAGAGAGAGAGAGAGCAGCGACAGTAGAGAAAGAGAGAGAGAGAGAGAGCAGAGACACTAAAGAGAGAGAGAGAAGAGACAGTAAAGAGAGAGAGAGAAGAGACAGTAAAGAGAGAGAGAGAGAGAGAGCAGAGACACTAAAGAGAGAGAGAGAGAGCAAGAGAGCAGAGACAGTAAAGAGAGAGAGAGAGCAGAGACAGTAAAGAGAGAGAGAGAAGAGACAGGAAAGAGAGAGAGAGAGAGAGCAGAGACACGAAAGAGAGAGAGAGAGAGCAAGAGAGCAGAGACAGTAAAGAGAGAGAGAGAGAGAGAGAATACTTTGACAATGTAAGTAATAATAACTTGCCATGTCAATAAAGTCAATTGAATTGAATTGAATTGAATTGAATTGAATTGAGAGCAGAGACAGTAAAGAGAGAGAGAGAGAGAGAGCAGCGACAGTAGAGAAAGAGAGAGAGAGAGAGAGCAGAGACACTAAAGAGAGAGAGAGAAGAGACAGTAAAGAGAGAGAGAGAAGAGACAGTAAAGAGAGAGAGAGAGAGAGAATTCCACAGTGTGCCATCACAGCAGCAAGATTTGTGACCTGTTGCCACAAGAAAAGGGCAACCAGTGAAGAACAAACACCACTGTAAATACAACCCATATTTATGTTTATTTATTTTAACTTGTGTGCTTTAACCATTTGTACATTGTTACAACACTGCATATATATAATATGACATTTGTAATGTCTTTATTGTTTTGAAACTTCTGTATGTGTAATGTTTACTGTTCATTTTTATTGTTTATTTGACTTTTGTATATTACCTACCTCACTTGCTTTGGCAATGTTAACACATGTTTCCCATGCCAATAAAGCCCCTTAAGGAAAGCTTTGACTATGTACAGACTCAGTGAGCATAGCCTTGCTATTGAGAAAGGCCGCCGTAGGCAGACATGGCTCTCAAGAGAAGACAGGCTATGTGCACACTGCCCACAAAATGAGGTGGAAACTGAGCTGCACTTCCTAACCTCCTGCCCAATGTATGACCATATTAGAGAGACATATTTCCCTCAGATTACACAGATCCACAAAGAATTCGAAAACAAATCCAATTTTGATAAACTCCCATATCTACTGGGTGAAATTCCACAGTGTGCCATCACAGCAGCAAGATTTGTGACCTGTTGCCACAAGAAAAGGGCAACCAGTGAAGAACAAACACCACTGTAAATACAACCCATATTTATGTTTATTTATTTTAACTTGTGTGCTTTAACCATTTGTACATTGTTACAACACTGCATATATATAATATGACATTTGTAATGTCTTTATTGTTTTGAAACTTCTGTATGTGTAATGTTTACTGTTCATTTTTATTGTTTATTTGACTTTTGTATATTACCTACCTCACTTGCTTTGGCAATGTTAACACATGTTTCCCATGCCAATAAAGCCCCTTGAATTGAATTGAATTGAATTGAGAAGAGACAGTAAAGAGAGAGAGAGAGAGAGCAGAGACACTAAAGAGAGAGAGAGAGAGCAAGAGAGCAGAGACAGTAAAGAGAGAGAGAGAGCAGAGACAGTAAAGAGAGAGAGAGCAGAAACAGTAGAGAGAGAGAGAGCAGAGACAGTAAAGAGAGAGAGAGAGAGAGCAGAGGCAGTAAAGAGAGAGAGAGAAGAGACAGTAAAGAGAGAGAGAGAGCAGAGACAGTAAAGAGAGAGAGAGAGAGAGCAGAGGCAGTAAAGAGAGAGAGAGAAGAGACAGTAAAGAGAGAGAGAGAAGAGACAGTAAAGAGAGAGAGAGAGAGCAGAGACAGTAAAGAGAGAGAGAGAGCAGAGACAGTAAAGAGAGAGAGAGAGAGAGCAGAGACAGTAAAGAGAGAGAGAGAGCAGAGACAGTAAAGAGAGAGAGAGAGAGCAGAGACAGCAAAGAGAGAGAGAGAGAGCAGAGACAGTAAAGAGAGAGAGAGAGAGCAGAGACAGGAAAGAGAGAGAGAGAGAGCAGAGACAGTAAAGAGAGAGAGAGAGAGCAGAGACAGGAAAGAGAGAGAGAGAGAGCAGAGACAGTAAAGAGAGAGAGAGAGAGCAGAGACAGTAAAGAGAGAGAGAGAGCAGAGACAGTAAAGAGAGAGAGAGAGAGAGCAGAGGCAGTAAAGAGAGAGAGAGAGCAGAGACAGTAAGGAGAGAGAGAGAACAGAGACAGTAAAGAGAGAGAGAGCAGAGACAGTAAAGAGAGAGAGAGCAGAGACAGTGAAGAGAGAGTGAGAGAGCAGAGACAGTAAAGAGAGAGAGAGAGAGAGCAGAGACAGTAAAGAGAGAGAGAGAGCAGAGACAGTAAAGAGAGAGAGAGCAGAGACAGTAAAGAGAGAGAGAGCAGAGACAGTAAAGATAGAGAGAGAGAGAGAGCAGAGACAGTAAAGAGAGAGAGAGAGAGCAGAGACAGTAAAGAGAGAGAGAGAGAGCAGAGACAGTAAAGAGAGAGAGAGAGAGCAGAGACAGTAAAGAGAGAGAGAGAGAGCAGAGACAGTAAAGAGAGAGAGAGAGCAGAGACAGTAAAGAGAGAGAGAGAGCAGAGACAGTAAGGAGAGAGAGAGAACAGAGACAGTAAAGAGAGAGAGAGCAGAGACAGTAAAGAGAGAGAGAGCAGAGACAGTAAAGATAGAGAGAGAGAGAGAGCAGAGACAGTAAAGAGAGAGAGAGAGAGCAGAGACAGTAAAGAGAGAGAGAGAGAGCAGAGACAGTAAAGAGAGAGAGAGAGAGCAGAGACAGTAAAGAGAGAGAGAGAGAGCAGAGACAGTAAAGAGAGAGAGCAGAGACAGTAAAGAGAGAGAGTGAGCAGAGACAGTAAAGAGAGAGAGAGAGAGAGAGAGACTGTATAACACTGTATATATATAATATGACATTTGTAATGTCTTTATTGTTTTGAAACTTCTGTATGTGTAATGTTTATTGTTAATTTTTATTGTTTATTTCACTTTTGTATATTATCAACATCAGCAACCTCATCTTCCACACAGACCATCCCCTGGCATGCTACAGTGCTATATGAACCAGACCATCCCCTGGCATGGCACAGTGCTATATTAACCAGACCATCCCCTGGCATGGCACAGTGCTATATTAACCAGACCATCCCCTGGCATGGCACAGTGCTATATTAACCAGACCATCCCCTGGCATGGCACAGTGCTATATTAACCAGACCATCCCCTGGCATGGCACAGTGCTATATTAACCAGACCATCCCCTGGCATGGCACAGTGCTATATTAACCAGACCATCCCCTGGCATGGCACAGTGCTATATTAACCAGACCATCTCCTGGCATGGCACAGTGCTATATTAACCAGACCATCTCCTGGCATGCTACAGTGCTATATTAACCAGACCATCCCCTGGCATGGCACAGTGCTATATTAACCAGACCATCCCCTGGCATGGCACAGTGCTATATTAACCAGACCATCCCCTGGCATGGCACAGTGCTATATTAACCAGACCATCCCCTGGCATGGCACAGTGCTATATTAACCAGACCATCCCCTGGCATGGCACAGTGCTATATTAACCAGACCATCCCCTGGCATGGCACAGTGCTATATTAACCAGACCATCTCCTGGCATGGCACAGTGCTATATTAACCAGACCATCTCCTGGCATGCTACAGTGCTATATTAACCAGACCATCCCCTGGCATGGCACAGTGCTATATTAACCAGACCATCCCCTGGCATGGCACAGTGCTATATTAGCACACTACCCCTCTGTTAAGAGAGGGGTGTTAACGAGGGGTGGAAACTCAGGATACTAGACAACGAGGACTCTGAGTCAGCTAATATAAATCTCTATAAGTCTGGAACAGTATCGGTACAAGGCAACCCCAAACAGTTTCAGCTGGACTTTCACCTAATCAAAGAATTAGCTCAGCAGGAGAACCTCTCCCTTGAGAAAGATATCCCCACCCCGAGCGGGTCAGACCAGACCTCTTCATTATGTAACCCCAAGCGGAAAGTCAACCTCCCAGCTCAGAGTACTACTGCCTCGTTGAAATGAAGGATACATTTACCCAGCTGGAGGTAAGGCAGATGGAGCTGGAACAGCAGGTGAATACACTCCAATCATCACATGTCCTCTACTGTATGCTTATTGTTATTGTTCAATATATGGTTATTTTGACAATTGGTTATTGTTGTTACTATTGTCCCGTTGACAATTTTGATTCTTATTATTTTCATATTGTAAATATCCAAAGTAAGCTTTGGCAATATGTACATTGTTACGTCATGCCAATAAAGCAAATTGAATTGAATTGAGAGAGAGAGAGAGCGAGCATAGACAGTAAAGAGAGCGAGAGAGAGATAGCAGAGAGAGAGAGCAGAGACAGTGAGAGAGCGAGCAGAGACAGTAAAGAGAGAAAGAGCAGAGACAGAAAAGAGAGAGAGAAAGATCAGAGACTGAAGAGAGAGAGAGAGAGAGAAAGATCAGAGACTGAAGAGAGAGAGAGAGAGAGAGAGATCAGAGACTGTAGAGAGAGAGAGAGAGATCAGAGACTGTAGAGAGAGAGCAGAGACTGTAAAGAGCGAGAGAGAGAGAACAGAGACAGTAAAGAGAGAGAGAGCAGAGTCAGTAAAGAGAGAGTGCAGAGACAGTGCAGAGACAGTAAACAGACAGAGAGCAGAGACAGTAAACAGAGAGAGAGAGAGAGAGAGAGACAGGAGAGAGAGAGACAGGAGAGACAGGAGAGACAGAGAGACAGAGAGACAGAGAGAGAGAGAGAGAGAGAGAGAGAGAGAGAGAGAGGGAGAGAGAGAGAGAGAGAGAGAGAGAGAGAGAGAGAGAGAGAGAGAGAGAGAGAGAGAGAGAGAGAGAGAGAGAGAGAGAGAGAGAGGCCAAACCACACGGCCAACAACATTGGACACTTTATGGAACAAAAAGCCTTCACTATATCATCCTGGAATATCCAAGGCCTGAGGTCATCTGCCTTTGGCCTAAAGAGCAGGAACCCGGACTTCACCAAAGAAATCGGTAATGCAGACATTGTCATCCTGCAAGAAACCTGGTACAGAGGAGACGGACCCACTGGTTGCCCTCTAGGTTACAGAGAACTGGTAGTCCCATCCACCAAACTACCAGGTGTGAAACAGGGAAGGGACTCAGGGGGAATGCTAATTTGGTATAGAGCAGACCTAACTCACTCCATTAAACTAATCAAAACAGGAACATTTTACATTTGGCTAGAAATTCAAAAGGAAATTATCTTAACAGAGAAAAATGTCCTCCTGTGTGCTACCTATATCCCCCCACTAGAATCCCCATACTTTAATGAAGACAGCTTTTCCATCCTGAATGAGGAAATCAATCATTTCCAGGCCCAGGGACATGTATTAGTCTGTGGCGACCTAAATGCCAGAACTGGACAAGAACCTGACACCCTCAGCACACAGGGGGACAAACACCTACCTGGAGGTGACAGCATTCCCTCCCCCATATGCCCCCCTAGGCACAACTATGACAACATAACCAACAAAAACGGGTCACAACTCCTGCAGCTCTGTCGCACGCTGGGTATGTACATAGTCAATGGTAGGCTTCGAGGGGACTCCTATGGTAGGTTCACCTATAGCTCATCTCTTGGCAGTAGCACTGTAGACTACTTTATCACTGACCTCAACCCAGAGTCTCTCAGAGCGTTCACAGTCAGCCCACTGACACCCCTATCAGACCACAGCAAAATCACAGTCTACTTGAACAGAGCAATACTCAATCACGAGGCATCAAAGCCAAAGGAACTGAGTAACATTAAGAAATGCTATAGATGGAAGGAATGCAGTTTGGAAATCTACCAAAAAACAATTAGACAACAGCAAATTCAATCCCTTTTAGACAACTTCCTGGGTAAAACGTTCCACTGCAATAGTGAAGGTGTAAACTTGGCAGTAGAAAATCTTAACAGTATATTTGACCTCTCAGCTTCCCTATCAAACCTAAAAATCTCAAATAGAAAACCGAAGAAAATGAACAACAATGACAAATGGTTTGATGACGAATGCAAAAATCTAAGAAATAAATTGAGAAACCTGTCCAACCAAAAACATAGAGACCCGGAAAACCTGAGTCTACGCCTTCACTATGGTGAATCACTAAAACAATACAGAAATACACTACGGAAAAAGAAGGAACAGCACGTCAGAAATCAGCTCAATGTAATTGAAGAATCCATAGACTCTAACCACTTCTGGGAAAATTGGAAAACACTAAACAAACAACAACACGAAGAATTATCTATCCAAAATGGAGATGTATGGGTAAACCACTTCTCCAATCTTTTTGGCTCTATAACAAAGAATAAAGAGCAAAAACATATACATGATCAAATACAAATCCTTGAATCAACTATTAAAGACTACCAGAACCCACTGGATTCTCCAATTACCTTGAACGAGTTACAGGACAAAATAAAAACCCTCCAACCCAAAAAGGCCTGTGGTGTTGATGGTATCCTTAATGAAATGATCAAATATACAGACAACAAATTCCAATTGGCTATACTAAAACTCTTTAACATCGTCCTTAGCTCTGGCATCTTCCCCAATATTTGGAACCAAGGACTGATCACCCCAATCCACAAAAGTGGAGACAAATTTGACCCCAATAACTACCGTGGAATATGCGTCAACAGTAACCTTGGGAAAATACTCTGCATTATCATTAACAGCAGACTCGTACATTTCCTCAATGAAAACAATGTACTGAGCAAATGTCAAATTGGCTTTTTACCAAATTACCGTACAACAGACCATGTATTCACCCTACACACCCTAATTGACAACCAAACAAACCAAAACAAAGGCAAAGTCTTCTCATGCTTTGTTGATTTCAAAAAAGCCTTCGACTCAATTTGGCATGAGGGTCTGCTATACAAATTGATGGAAAGTGGTGTTGGGGGAAAAACATACGACATTATAAAATCCATGTACACAAACAACAAGTGTGCGGTTAAAATTGGCAAAAAACACACACATTTCTTCACACAGGGTCGTGGGGTGAGACAGGGATGCAGCTTAAGCCCCACCCTCTTCAACATATATATCAACGAATTGGCGAGGGCATTAGAACAGTCTGCAGCACCTGGCCTCACCCTACTAGAATCCGAAGTCAAATGTCTACTGTTTGCTGATGATCTGGTGCTTCTGTCACCAACCAAGGAGGGCCTACAGCAGCACCTAGATCTTCTGCACAGATTCTGTCAGACCTGGGCCCTGACAGTAAATCTCAGTAAGACCAAAATAATGGTGTTCCAAAAAAGGTCCAGTCGCCAGGACCACAAATTCCATCTAGACACCGTTGCCCTAGAGCACACAAAAAACTATACATACCTCGGCCTAAACCTCAGCACCACAGGTAACTTCCACAAAGCTGTGAACGATCTGAGAGACAAGGCAAGAAGGGCATTCTATGCCATCAAAAGGAACATAAATTTCAACATACCAATTAGGATCTGGCTAAAAATACTTGAATCAGTCATAGAGCCCATTGCCCTTTATGGTTGTGAGGTCTGGGGTCCGCTCACCAACCAAGATTTCACAAAATGGGACAAACACCAAATTGAGACTCTGCATGCAGAATTCTGCAAAAATATCCTCCGTGTACAACGTAGAACACCAAATAATGCATGCAGAGCAGAATTAGGCCGATACCCACTAATTATCAAAATCCAGAAAAGAGCCGTTAAATTCTACAACCACCTAAAAGGAAGCGATTCCCAAACCTTCCATAACAAAGCAATCACCTACAGAGAGATGAACCTGGAGAAGAGTCCCCTAAGCAAGCTGGTCCTGGGGCTCTGTTCACAAACACACCCCACAGAGCCCCAGGACAACAGCACAATTAGACCCAACCAAATCATGAGAAAACAAAAAGATAATTACTTGACACATTGGAAAGAATTAACAAACAAACAGAGCAAACTAGAATGCTATTTGGCCCTAAACAGAGAGTACACAGTGGCAGAATACCTGACCACTGTGACTGACCCAAACTTAAGGAAAGCTTTGACTATGTACAGACTCAGTGAGCATAGCCTTGCTATTGAGAAAGGCCGCCGTAGGCAGACATGGCTCTCAAGAGAAGACAGGCTATGTGCTCACTGCCCACAAAATGAGGTGGAAACTGAGCTGCACTTCCTAACCTCCTGCCCAATGTATGACCATATTAGAGAGACATATTTCCCTCAGATTACACAGATCCACAAAGAATTTGAAAACAAATCCAATTTTGATAAACTCCCATATCTACTGGGTGAAATTCCACAGTGTGCCATCACAGCAGCAAGATTTGTGACCTGTTGCCACAAGAAAAGGGCAACCAGTGAAGAACAAACACCATTGTAAATACAACCCATATTTATGTTTATTTATTTTAACTTGTGTGCTTTAACCATTTGTACATTGTTACAACACTGTATATATATAATATGACATTTGTAATGTCTTTATTGTTTTGAAACTTCTGTATGTGTAATGTTTACTGTTAATTTTTATTGTTTATTTCACTTTTGTATATTATCTACCTCACTTGCTTTGGCAATGTTAACACATGTTTCCCATGCCAATAAAGCCCCTTGAATTGAATTGAATTGAATTGAGAGAGAGAGAGAGAGAGAGAGAGAGAGCAGAGACAGTAGAGAGAGAGAGAGAGAGTAAAGAGAGAAGAGACAGTAAAGAGAGAGAGAGAGTTTTGAGTTTTAAGTAATCTTTATTGGGTCTGGGAGCCCACAACACTATAAGCACTCATACAAAACCATAGTTACACATCAATTAAAAACACAACACCAAATTCTCCTCTCCACAGTAACTAAACATAACAGCCTCTGAATACCCCATATACTCATAAACAGATCAATATTGTTAACCAGTTTGTAATAGGCTAACTCAACCCTCAGTCTCACTGCCAACATTCCCTCCAGCATTCCCACCACATCCACAGACCCCTGTCCCCGAATACTGTTCTTTCGTGTCTTCCATATTGCTAATTTGGCTGCCCCTGACACAAAATTAAGAAAAGTAACTACACCCTTTCGACTAAACCTGTACTTTAGCCCAAATATAAACAGTTGGGAAGAGAAAACCTCTCCCAAAGCTGAGAACCAATTAATGATCAGATCAATTATCCCGACCAACCTGGGACACTGTAAAAACAGATGTGCCAGAGTTTCAGACTCTGGCACAAAAAGGACACCCTTCCTCAACAGTAGGATCCAGGTGTACCAGATGCATATTTGTGGCTATGACTCCATGTATTATCCTCCATTGTAGGTCAGCTGTCCTCTTTTCAATAGGCAGTTTGTATAAAGAACTCCAACAGCCTTTTGGGGGGGCACCTGGACCAAACACACCCGCCCACCTCGTCGATTTTACTCCTTCCAGGGAAGAGGCTTAGGACACTTTTACACAGATTTTATACATGGCCTTCTATCCCACTTCCTTGAACTCCCCCAGCTCCGGGGTATTGAAGGAAAGCAGCATCCCCACGTCCTCCTCTAATTCCCCCGCCGCAGCACTAACAATCAGTGCAGGGAACACATAATCCAGACCCTCCTTCCACCGATCAGAATTGGAAGTGTCAGTCGCATAATGTCGATGAAGTATTGGCAAGGAATTACAGACTTCATCTACGACCTTCCTCAGTAGGCGAGATGATCAGATCCCTGCTCTTTCTCCCGACTCCTCCAACGATCTGCTCCTGCTCCGCATCAGATGACCCAGCTTAGTACACCCCACACCTAACAGGCATGAACGTACGCTGGCTGAACCCAGAGTACGGGACTGGATGGCAGTGTTGTAAAAAAGAGGCTCTTCAAAAAGCCACATCCCTGGTGGCGTGATGGCCTTACGGGACTTGACAAGAACTCTCCAAGCCTGCATAACAGACTCATAAGATGGAGTCAGGCCAGACAAATCACCCCCCTCCAGCTTTAAGAGAAAAATATGCTTGTCTAAGCCCAAACAGCCCGCTCGCCTCGTCAATGTGTAGGCTGTGTCGACCCAGCTAGAACCGTCAATGTACAACCGTCTCTGGGTTGCTTGAAGCCGGAAAGCCATGATCCTGGAAGAAATGTCCATCAGACCTTGCCCGCCCTCATGAAGTGGCAGGTACAGGCTTGCAGCTTTAATCCAATGTTGTCCAGACCAAAAGAAAATGACAAGGGTCCTCTGAAGCTCTTTTATCAGACCCCCCAGTGGCTGTAAAAGCATTAGTCTGTGCCACAGGGTAGAGGCAGCAAGATTATTAGCTACCAGGACCCTTCCCCTGTAAGACAGCTGGGGCAGCACCCATTTCCACCTTGACAGTCTGGCACAGACTTTCTCCACTACACCCTCCCAGTTCTTTTTCTGAAAGACATCGGAGCCTAGAAAAACACCCAAAGTCTTCATCCCATCTCTGCCCCACTGAAGCCCCCCTGGTAACTGTGGAATGGACCCCATCTGAAGCTGACCTGCCCACAGCGATTCACTCTTTTCCCAATTGACTCTAGCTGAGGAGGCCCCCTCATACACCTTTAAAGCGTTTGAGAGAACCTTAACATCTTCACCCCCTGTAATAAAAACTGTCACGTCATCTGCATACGCAGACAGTGCTATCGTGGGACCCTTCATTACTCCTAGCACAGAGAAACCAGTAAGACTCGCTCTTAAAAAACAAAGCATTGGTTCAATTGCCAGACAATATAACTGTCCTGAAATTGGGCATCCCTGCCTGATACCCCTTTGGACGGGGATGGGGCAACTCAAACCACCCCCCACCTTCACCATACATGAGGCCCCAGCATACAGTAAATTCATCCAAGACAAAAAAACATCCTCAAACCCAAAAGCTTTCATTGTCTTGAACAAGTACTGGTGGTCCACACGATCAAAAGCCTTCTCCTGATCCAAAGAAAGTAAACCCAGATTTATGTAACAGTATAACTTTAAACCGTCCCCTCGCCCCGATACGGGCGCGAACCAGGGACCTTCTGCACACATCAACGGTCGCCCACGAAGCATCGTTACCCATCACTCCACAAAGGCCGCGGCCCTTGCAGAGCAAGGTGCAACACTACTTCTAGGTTTCAGAGCAAGTGACGTAACTGACTGAAACGCTAGTAGCGCGTACCCGCTAACTAGCTAGCCATTTCACATCCGTTACACTTACATCAGACAGTTTACAAATGTCTAAAACATCTCTTATTAGAAACAAGTTGTCAACAATAGAGCGGTCAGGTACACAGTAAGACTGGTCCTTGTGGACCAACAGGCCCAGATACTCTTTCAACCTGTTTGAGAGACATTTAGATACAATTTTATATTCTGCGCACAGCAATGCAGCAGGTCGCCCATTTTTTTATAAGAGCCAAATCCCCCTTTTTTAGCAACAACGAAAGCACCGCACGTTGACAGGATACAGGAAGAGAACCCTCATGAAAAGATTCACACACCACTTCATAAAAATCCTCCCCAATAGACCCCAAAAAGTGCTTATAGAACTCAGATGGTAAACCATCGAAGCCAGGGGCTCGGCCTGATGAGAGCTGCATAACTGCTGTGGACAGCTCGCGCAGAGTAATGTCAGAGTCTTGTCCTGTAAGTTCATGACTAGTCCGGGGTCATTCTGAGTGAGCAACTTCAATTCAATAGATTTGATGTCCTGTTCAAGGTCCCCTAATAGTCTCTTTAATTTCATTTCGAGACAGAGCAGTATACTGTTGACAAAACAATCGTATTTGAGCCTTCCCAACCTTCCCAACCTTTAAATGTATTTATTTATTTTTTACCTTTATTTAACTAGGCTACTAGTTAGAACTACTACTGCCTTGTTCAGGGGCAGAACGACAGATTTGTACCTTGTCAGCTTGGGGATTCCCACCATTGTCTCAAGGACTCAAAATTCCCTTTGATAACCCTCCATTTTTCCCAAAACAACAAAAACCTTTCACAAAACATGACATCATGTAACAATTTAACATTAAAATACCAGTAAGGTGATGACCTTTGTGGACAGGACAAGTGATATCAACAGTAACAATATGGTGATCAGAGAAACCCACAGGAGTAATATCACACCTTCCAACCCTACTAGAGTAGTGATCAGATACAGACAACCTGTCTAACCTTCCAACCCTACTAGAGTAGTGATCAGATACAGACAACCTGTCTAACCTTCCAACCCTACTACAGTAGTGCTCAGATACAGACAACCTGTCTAACCTTCCAACCCTACTACAGTAGTGATCAGATACATACAACCTGTCTAACCTTCCAACCCTACTAGAGTAGTGATCAGATACATACAACCTGTCTAACCTTCCAACCCTACTAGAGTAGTGATCAGATACAGACAACCTGTCTAACCTTCCAACCCTACTAGAGTAGTGATCAGATACAGACAACCTGTCTAACCTTCCAACCCTACTAGAGTAGTGCTCAGATACAGACAACCTGTCTAACCTTCCAACCCTACTACAGTAGTGATCAGATACATACAACCTGTCTAACCTTCCAACACTACTAGAGTAGTGATCAGATACAGACAACCTGTCTAACCTTCCAACCCTACTAGAGTAGTGATCAGATACATACAACCTGTCTAACCTTCCAACCCTACTAGAGTAGTGATCAGATACAGACAACCTGTCTAACCTTCCAACCCTACTAGAGTAGTGATCAGATACATACAACCTGTCTAACCTTCCAACCCTACTAGAGTAGTGATCAGATACAGACAACCTGTCTAACCTTGCTGCACTGACACGACCTGCATTAACTTTTAGCCATGTTTACTGCCTAACTTTTGCATTCCTTACTCTCCACACATCAGAAAGCTCAAACTCAGGTAATAGACCAGACAGACAAGTAGCTGACCGCAGGTGAGGTTCTTCAGCAGTGTGATCCACTGTACAGTTCCAGTCCCCCACTAAAACCATACACCCCTCTTGGTCACACTGTCTTAAGGTTTCCTTCATTTTATCAAATACAGCAATACACTCTGTTCCCTCATTAGGAGCATAAACACTTAGTACCATGAAATTAGTACCATGACTGAGTATATGCTGCCCCTCCCACCACATACCCCAGTCAACCTCATTTTCCTCATCACTATGTGTCTCCTGTAGGAAAACTACATTAAGCCTTTTCTGTTTTATTACTTCTAACACCCAAGCCCTCTTATTCCTGTCCCTTCCCCCATTAATATTGAGAGAACCTCCCCTTAGTACCTCCATATAGAAAAGAGAAAGGAGAAGCAGAAGACACCACAGAGAAACCAGACAAGGAGAAAAAAAACACCCTATGAGGCATGATCATCGTCATTGTTTTATTTTTCTCTTAACCTGACCATGTTTCCCACTACCTTTTGCTGCTGTGACAGCAGTAGCAAATTTCAAGTGAAAATGCTTCTTCTCACTCAGCTGGTCTAACCCCACTGTCTTCTGTAACATCACAGCTGACCTCACAAACTTATCAACATAAGTTTGCCAATTTCACAGATTTCCCAAAAGTCTGATCCAGGAACCCATTTACCTCCTCTGTAAATTGAGTCTTCATCAGCTTCTATCATATCAGGAGAGATATCCATATCCTTCTCCTGATCCTCCTCAGCTGAGGCCACAGACCACTGACTCCCCTCTACCACATCCCTCTCAACACTCCCCACTTGCACCCCATCACTCGTACCAGGCATCTCCTCCACTACCTGCACCCCCTCCCCTACTTCATTACTCATAGTGGGCATCTCCTCCACTACCTGGGAGACTAGCTCCACCTGAACCCCCTCCCCTACTCCATTACTCATAGTGGGCATCTCCTCCACTACCTGGGAGACTAGCCCCACCTGAACCCCCTCCCCTACTCCATTACTCATAGTGGGTATCTCCTCCACTACCTGGGAGACTAGCCCCACCTGAACCCCCTCCCCTACTCCATTACTCATAGTGGGCATCTCCTCCACTACCTGGGAGACTAGCCCCACCTGAACCCCCTCCCCTACTCCATTACTCATAGTGGGCATCTCCTCCACTACCTGGGGGATTAGCTCCACCTGAACCCCCTCCTGTACTCCATTACTCATAGTGGGTATCTCCTCCACTACCTGGGAGATTAGCTCCACATGAACCCCCTCCTGTACTCCATTACTCATAGTGGGCATCTCCTCCACTACCTGGGAGATTAGCTCCACATGAACCCCCTCCTGTACCACAGTACTCGTACTGGGCAACTCCTCACCAGTCTGAGGAACTGGCTCTTCAGATCCATCCTTACCTTCTGCAACAATATTTTTCTGCTGCATAACATTTCCCTCTGGTACAAGTTGCAACTCCGTGCCCTCAACACGGACAACTTGTTCCTCAGCAACAGGTGCTTTTGGCTGCTCAACCACTGTCGGCCCACCTCTCCCTACATCAGTGGGCCCAGGCATTACGAGGACCACCTGCGCCCCTCCCTCTACCTTCTCCCTTTTCGGGCAAGCATGTCGCTTATGGCCAACATCCCCACACTCAAAACACCGTTGACTACCCGTACTAGCATAAGCCATATACAGTCTGTTGTCATACTTGACTTTAAACGATAACTCCAAAGTCTGTTCCGGTGAGTCCAAAAACATAAACACCTGTCGCCGAAACGACATAACCTGTTTCAACGCCGGGTGTTTGCAACCCAACGGGACAACCTTAATTGAAATTGCAAACTTCCCAAACCGTAATAGCTCGCGCTCCAATAGCTCATTGGGAATAAATGGCAGTACATTTGTAATCGTTACCCTTTTTGACGGAGAAAAAAGCGGTGTAACTTGAATAAACATTCCTTTAAGAAGTACGCCATGCTCAACCATACAATCAACAAGACACTCTTCTTTAAGAAAAACCACCGCCAATTTATTCATCCGTGATGCATAAGCAACATTCTCATATCCTACCTTCTCTCCTACGGCGACCAGAAACTCCTCCACAGTGACAGTAGCTTCAGTAACACACCTAAAGCCGTGTCGAAGTGACAGGGACGGCATCCCCATGTGGGTCGGCATCCCCGCCAAAGCCAGGGTAATTTCGACACGGAAAACAATATACTTAATTCTACCACAACAACTAAATAACAATTATGATAACCTTAATCATGCAGAGGGAAAAAAAATACCACCAAGAAAAGGAAACGTGGAATAAAAACTAGGATATCTAACTCTACACAACACTCGCACTCACTCATACAATTCCCAGCATGCACCAAACACTCCCAGCATACAGAGAGAGAGAGAGAGAGAGAGCAGAGACAGTAAACAGAGAGAGAGAGCGAGAGAGCAGAAACAGTAGAGAGAGAGAGAGCAGAGACAGTAAAGAGAGAGCAGAGACAGTAGAGAGATAGCAGCAACAGTGGAGAGAGAGAGAAAGAGAGTTGAGAGAGAGAGAGAGCAGAGACAGTAAAGAGAGAGAGAGAGCGAGAGAGCAGAAACAGTAGAGAGAGAGAGAGCAGAGACAGTAAAGAGAGAGCAGAGACAGTAGAGAGAGAGAGAGAGCAGAAACAGTAGAGAGATAGCAGCAACAGTGGAGAGAGAGAGAAAGAGAGTTGAGTGAGAGAGAGAGCAGAGACAGTAGAGAGAGAGTGAAGAGACAATAAAGATAGAGAGCAGAGACAGTAGAGAGAGAGAGAGAGCAGAGACAGTAGAGAGAGAGAGCAGAGACAGTAGAGGGAGAGAGAGAGCATAGACAGTAGAGAGAAAGAGAGAGAGAGAGTAGAGAGAGAGCAGAGAGAGTAGAGAAAGAGAGTGCAGAGACAGTAGAGAGAGAGTGCAGAGACAGTAGAGAGAAAGAGAGAGAGAGAGAGAGTAGAGAGAGAGTAGAGAGAGAGCAGAGACAGTAGAGAAAGAGAGTGCAGAGACAGTAGAGAGAGAGAGAGCAGAGACAGTAGAGAGAGAGAGAACAGAGACAGTAGAGAGAGTAGAGAGAGAGCAGAGACAGTAGAGAGAGAGAGAGAGTGCAGAGACAGTAGAGAGAGAGAGAGCAGAGACAGTAGAGAGAGAGAGAGTGCAGAGACAGTAGAGAGAGAGTGCAGAGACAGTAGAGAGAGAGCGAGAGTGCAGACAGTAGAGAGAGAGTGCAGAGACAGTAGAGAGAGAGAGTGCAGAGACAGTAGAGAGAGAGAGAGAGCAAAGACAGTAGAGAGAGAGAGATAGAGAGCAGAGACAGTAGAGAGAGAGAGCAGAGACAATAAAGAGAGAGAGAAGTCAAATGTCTACTGTTTGCTGATGATCTGGTGCTTCTGTCACCAACCAAGGAGGGCCTACAGCAGCACCTAGATCTTCTGCACAGATTCTGTCAGACCTGGGCCCTGACAGTAAATCTCAGTAAGACCAAAATAATGGTGTTCCAAAAAAGGTCCAGTCGCTAGGACCACAAATTCCATCTAGACACCGTTGCCCTAGAGCACACAAAAAACTATACATACCTCGGCCTAAACATCAGCACCACAGGTAGCTTCCACAGAGCTGTGAACGATCTGAGAGACAAGGCAAGAAGGGCATTCTATGCCATCAAAAGGAACATAAATTTCAACATACCAATTAGGATCTGGCTAAAAATACTTGAATCAGTCATAGAGCCCATTGCCCTTTATGGTTGTGAGGTCTGGGGTCCGCTCACCAACCAAGATTTCACAAAATGGGACAAACACCAAATTGAGACTCTGCATGCAGAATTCTGCAAAAATATCCTCCGTGTACAACGTAGAACACCAAATAATGCATGCAGAGCAGAATTAGGCCGATACCCACTAATTATCAAAATCCAGAAAAGAGCCGTTAAATTCTACAACCACCTAAAAGGAAGCGATTCCCAAACCTTCCATAACAAAGCCATCACCTACAGAGAGATGAACCTGGAGAAGAGTCCCCTAAGCAAGCTGGTCCTAGGGCTCTGTTCACAAACACAAACACACCCCACAGAGCCCCAGGACAACAGCACAATTAGACCCAACCAAATCATGAGAAAACAAAAAGATAATTACTTGACACATTGGAAAGAATTAACAAAAAAACAGAGCAAACTAGAATGCTATTTGGCCCTAAACAGAGAGCATACAGTGGCAGAATACCTAACCACTGTGACTGACCCAAACTTAAGGAAAGCTTTGACTATGTACAGACTCAGTGAGCATAGCCTTGCTATTGAGAAAGGCCGCCGTAGGCAGACATGGCTCTCAAGAGAAGACAGGCTATGTGCTCACTGCCCACAAAATGAGGTGGAAACTGAGCTGCACTTCCTAACCTCCTGCCCAATGTATGACCATATTAGAGAGACATATTTCCCTCAGATTACACAGATCCACAAAGAATTCGAAAACAAATCCAATTTTGATAAACTCCCATATCTACTGGGTGAAATTCCACAGTGTGCCATCACAGCAGCAAGATGTGTGACCTGTTGCCACAAGAAAAGGGCAACCAGTGAAGAACAAACACCATTGTAAATACAACCCATATTTATGTTTATTTATTTTAACTTGTGTGCTTTAACCATTTGTACATTGTTACAACACTGCATATATATAATATGACATTTGTAATGTCTTTATTGTTTTGAAACTTCTGTATGTGTAATGTTTACTGTTCATTTTTATTGTTTATTTGACTTTTGTATATTATCTACCTCACTTGCTTTGGCAATGTTAACACATGTTTCCCATGCCAATAAAGCCCCTTGAATTGAATTGAATTGAATTGAGTGCAGAGACAGAGACGTGATCAAACGAATATACAGTACAGCACTGTGTGTGTGTGTGTGTGTGTGTGTGTGTGTGTGTGTGTGTGTGTGTGTGTGTGTGTGTGTGTGTGTGTGTGTGTGTGTGTGTGTGTGTGTGTGTGTGTGTGTGTGTGTGTGTGTGTGTTCGTTCAATAAAAAAGTGAGCACTTTTCTTTTACTGAGAAAGTTGGTATGGGGGACTGAAGGAGGGGGGATGAATAATTCGTACCTTACCCAGCTACCTCCTGTGTAAGGCTGAGGAAGATGGAGTTGAGGAACCATGATCATGAGAACAATGCCGGGGCTTATGATGAAGAGGAGACTGAACATGAAGTAACCATGGTGGTTAACAATGATGGAAAGGATGTTGACAACGTTGATGATGTTGATGATGATGATGATGTCCCTAATGACCTTGTCTTGCATATTCTCTATATTTCAGTAGAAAAATGTCAAGAAACAACTAAGATTCCAAATGCCAATTAAGGATCTTCCTTCAGATATCTGGTCATGGAGATGTCAAAGAGATGAAAATATCTTCTGTTGGACAGACATCAAAATGCAACGGGAATATGTGGGTTATGATGGGGATCCAATTAGGCAGAATTAGTGTGGATATCAAGGACAGAGAAAATAAAGGTGTTGCTGCTCTCTCTCTCCCTCGGCCATCTGTTGCTGAGAGTTATTCACAGAGCCAAATGGTACAACGTGTCTCATTCATCTAACTCGTTGTTCTATCTACAATTACTGTTAAAACAAGCCTTTGGTTATTTTAAATCAGCATTTAAGGCATTTCAAGGAAAATGCGAATAAATCTGAACTTTTCTGATAAGAAACGCTTGTTTTCTGTTGCACAAAGTTTTGAAATGTTTTGCTACGGTGTGCCCTAATGTACAGTATGAAACCCAGGCCTATATCATTTTAATGTTTCTATTTTTTATTTAACTAGATAAAGGCTATACGTACCTGTAAAAGACAACAAACACAACACACAATGAGGACAGAGGATGGAGGAGGAGAGGAGGAGAAAGAAACAGAAAGAAATGATAGAGGAAGTAAGGGAGAGAGAGAGGAGGAGAGGAGGAGAAAGAAACAGAAAGAAATGATAGAGGAAGGAAGGGAGAGAGAGAGGAGGAGAGGAGGAGAAAGAAACAGAAAGAAATGATAGAGGAAGTAAGGGAGAGAGAGAGGAGGAGAGGAGGAGAAAGAAACAGAAAGAAATGATAGAGGAAGGAAGGGAGAGAGAGAGGAGGAGAGGAGGAGAAAGAAACAGAAAGAAATGATAGAGGAAGTAAGGGAGAGAGAGAGGAGGAGAGGAGGAGAAAGAAACAGAAAGAAATGATAGAGGAAGGAAGGGAGAGAGAGAGGAGGAGAGGAGGAGAAAGAAACAGAAAGAAATGATAGAGGAAGGAAGGGAGAGAGAGAGGAGGAGAGGAGGAGAAAGAAACAGAAAGAAATGATAGAGGAAGTAAGGAGAGAGGTTACATCACTAGTGTAATATGACCTCTCTAATAGCCGAGACCTCTCTAATGGTCGTGACCTCTCTAATAGCCGAGACCTCTCTAATAGCCGAGACCTCTCTAATGGACGAGACCTCTCTAATAGCCGTGACCTCTCTAATGGCCGTGACCTCTCTAATAGCCGAGACCTCTCTAATGGCGTGAACTCTCTAATGGCCGTGACCTCTCTAATAGCTGAGACCTCTCTAATGGCCGAGACCTCTCTAATGGCCGAGACCTCTCTAATAGCCGTGACCTCTCTAATGGCCGTGACCTCTCTAATGGCCGAGACCTCTCTAATGGCCGAGACCTCTCTAATGGACGAGACCTCTCTAATAGCCGAGACCTCTCTAATAGCCGAGACCTCTCTAATGGCCGTGACCTCTCTAATAGCCGAGACCTCTCTAATGGCGTGAACTCTCTAATGGCCGTGACCTCTCTAATGGCGTGACCTCTCTAATGGCCGTGACCTCTCTAATAGCCGAGACCTCTCTAATGGCCGAGACCTCTCTAATGGACGTGACCTCTCTAATAGCGAGACCTCTCTAATAGCCGAGACCTCTCTAATGGACGTGACCTCTCTAATGGACGTGACCTCTCTAATAGCGAGACCTCTCTAATAGCCGTGACCTCTCTAATGGCCGTGACCTCTCTAATGGCCGTGACCTCTCTAATGGCCGTGACCTCTCTAATGGCCGTGACCTCTCTAATGGCCGTGACCTCTCTAATAGCCGTGACCTCTCTAATGGCCGTGCCCTCTCTAATAGCCGAGACCTCTCTAATAGCCGAGACCTCTCTAATAGCCGAGACCTCTCTAATAGCCGAGACCTCTCTAATGGCCGTGACCTCTCTAATAGCCGTGACCTCTCTAATGGCCGTGCCCTCTCTAATAGCCGAGACCTCTCTAATAGCTGAGACCTCTCTAATGCCCGTGACTTCTCTAATAGCCGTGACCTCTCTAATGGCCGTGACCTCTCTAATGGCCGAGACCTCTCTAATGGCCGTGCCCTCTCTAATGGACGAGACCTCTCTAATGGCCGAGACCTCTCTAATGACCGTGACCTCTCTAATGGCCGTGACCTCTCTAATGGCCGTGACCTCTCTAATAGCCGAGACCTCTCTAATGGCCGTGACCTCTCTAATAGCCGTGACCTCTCTAATAGCGAGACCTCTCTAATAGCCGAGACCTCTCTAAAGGCCGAGACCTCTCTAATGGCCGAGACCTCTCTAATGGCCGAGACCTCTCTAATAGCCGTGACCTCTCTAATGGCCGTGACCTCTCTAATGGCCGAGACCTCTCTAATAGCCGTGACCTCTCTAATGGCCGTGACCTCTCTAATGGCGGTGACCTCTCTAATGGACGTGACCTCTCTAATAGCGAGACCACTCTAATAGCCGAGACCTCTCTAATGGCCGTGACCTCTCTAATGGCCGTTACCTCTCTAATGGTCGTGACCTCTCTAATGGCCGTGACCTCTCTAATGGCCGTGACCTCTCTAATAGCCGTGCCCTCTCTAATGGCCGTGCCCTCTCTAATAGCCGAGACCTCTCTAATAGCCGAGACCTCTCTAATGGCCGTGACCTCTCTAATGGCCGTGACCTCTCTAATGGCCGAGACCTCTCTAATGGCCGAGACCTCTCTAATGGCCGTGCCCTCTCTAATGGACGAGACCTCTCTAATGGCCGTGATCTCTCTTATGGACGAGACCTCTCTAATGGACGAGACCTCTCTAATGGACGAGATCTCTCTAATGGACGAGACCTCTCTAATGGCCGAGACCTCTCTAATGGACGAGACCTCTCTAATGGCCGTGATCTCTCTAATGGACGAGACCTCTCTAATGGCCGTGATCTCTCTTATGGACGAGACCTCTCTAATGGACGAGACCTCTCTAATGGACGAGACCTCTCTAATGGACGAGATCTCTCTAATGGCCGATACCTCTCTAATGGCCGAGACCTCTCTAATGGACGAGACCTCTCTAATGGCCGAGACCTCTCTAATGGACGAGACCTCTCTAATAGCCGAGACCTCTCTAATAGCCGAGACCTCTCTAATGGACAAGACCTCTCTAATGGACGAGACCTCTCTAATAGCCGAGACCTCTCTAATAGCCAAGACCTCTCTAATGGACGAGACCTCTCTAATGGCAGTGACCTCTCCAATGGCCGTGACCTCTCTAATGGTCGTGACCTCTCTAATGGCCGTGACCTCTCTAATGGCCGTGGGGTCATTCTGGTCATGGTGGCACATTCCAATTCGGCTCTCAACTCTTCTTGGAAGTAATTTTTCTTCTTGCCTTTAGGAGTGCGCTTTCTGGAGTGTGACAGATTTTGCCAGCAGGCCTGGAGACCACAGCTCAGTGAGCAGTCCAATGTCACGTTGCCAGTAGGCCTGGAGACCACAGCTCAGTGAGCAGTCCAATGTCACGTTGCCAGTAGGCCTGGAGACCACAGCTCAGTGAGCAGTCCAATGTCACGTTGCCAGTAGGCCTGGAGACCACAGCTCAGTGAGCAGTCCAATGTCACGTTGCCAGTAGGCCTGGAGACCACAGCTCAGTGAGCAGTCCAATGTCACGTTGCCAGTAGGCCTGGAGACCACAGCTCAGTGAGCAGTCCAATGTCACGTTGCCAGTAGGCCTGGAGACCACAGCTCAGTGAGCAGTCCAATGTCACGTTGCCAGTAGGCCTGGAGACCACAGCTCAGTGAGCAGTCCAATGTCACGTTGCCAGTAGGCCTGGAGACCACAGCTCAGTGAGCAGTCCAATGTCATGTTGCCAGTAGGCGTGGAGACCACAGCTCAGGGTGCAGTCCAATGTCACGTTGCCAGTAGGCGTGGAGACCACAGCTCAGGGTGCAGTCCAATGTCACGTTGCCAGTAGGCCTGGAGACCACAGCTCAGTGAGCAGTCCAATGTCATGTTGCCAGTAGGCCTGGAGACCACAGCTCAGGGTGCAGTCCAATGTCACGTTGCCAGTAGGCCTGGAGACCACAGCTCAGTGAGCAGTCCAATGTCATGTTGCCAGTAGGCCTGGAGACCACAGCTCAGGGTGCAGTCCAATGTCATGTTGCCAGTAGGCCTGGAGACCACAGCTCAGTGAGCAGTACAATGTCACGTTGCCAGTAGGCCTGGAGACCACAGCTCAGTGAGCAGTCCAATGTCACGTTGCCAGTAGGCCTGGAGACCACAGCTCAGTGAGCAGTCCAATGTCATGTTGCCAGTAGGCCTGGAGACCACAGCTCAGGGTGCAGTCCAATGTCATGTTGCCAGTAGGCCTGGAGACCACAGCTCAGGGTGCAGTCCAATGTCATGTTGCCAGTAGGCGTGGAGACCACAGCTCAGGGTGCAGTCCAATGTCACGTTGCCAGTAGGCCTGGAGACCACAGCTCAGGGTGCAGTCCAATGTCACGTTGCCAGTAGGCCTGGAGACCACAGCTCAGGGTGCAGTCCAATGTCACGTTGCCAGTAGGCCTGGAGACCACAGCTCAGGGTGCAGTCCAATGTCACGTTGCCAGTAGGCCTGGAGACCACAGCTCAGGGTGCAGTCCAATGTCACGTTGCCAGTAGGCCTGGAGACCACAGCTCAGGGTGCAGTCCAATGTCATGTTGCCAGTAGGCCTGGAGACCACAGCTCAGGGTGCAGTCCAATGTCATGTTGCCAGTAGGCCTGGAGACCACAGCTCAGGGTGCAGTCCAATGTCATGTTGCCAGTAGGCCTGGAGACCACAGCTCAGGGTGCAGTCCAATGTCACGTTGCCAGTAGGCCTGGAGACCACAGCTCAGGGTGCAGTCCAATGTCATGTTGCCAGTAGGCCTGGAGACCACAGCTCAGGGTGCAGTCCAATGTCACGTTGCCAGTAGGCCTGGAGACCACAGCTCAGGGTGCAGTCCAATGTCACGTTGCCAGTAGGCCTGGAGACCACAGCTCAGGGTGCAGTCCAATGTCACGTTGCCAGTAGGCCTGGAGACCACAGCTCAGGGTGCAGTCCAATGTCATGTTGCCAGTAGGCCTGGAGACCACAGCTCAGGGTGCAGTCCAATGTCATGTTGCCAGTAGGCCTGGAGACCACAGCTCAGGGTGCAGTCCAATGTCATGTTGCCAGTAGGCCTGGAGACCACAGCTCAGGGTGCAGTCCAATGTCATGTTGCCAGTAGGCCTGGAGACCACAGCTCAGTGAGCAGTCCAATGTCATGTTGCCAGTAGGCCTGGAGACCACAGCTCAGTGAGCAGTCCAATGTCACGTTGCCAGTAGGCCTGGAGACCACAGCTCAGTGAGCAGTCCAATGTCACGTTGCCAGTAGGCCTGGAGACCACAGCTCAGTGAGCAGTCCAATGTCATGTTGCCAGTAGGCCTGGAGACCACAGCTCAGGGTGCAGTCCAATGTCATGTTGCCAGTAGGCCTGGAGACCACAGCTCAGTGAGCAGTCCAATGTCATGTTGCCAGTAGGCCTGGAGACCACAGCTCAGGGTGCAGTCCAATGTCATGTTGCCAGTAGGCCTGGAGACCACAGCTCAGTGAGCAGTCCAATGTCACGTTGCCAGTAGGCCTGGAGACCACAGCTCAGTGAGCAGTCCAATGTCACGTTGCCAGTAGGCCTGGAGACCACAGCTCAGTGAGCAGTCCAATGTCATGTTGCCAGTAGGCCTGGAGACCACAGCTCAGGGTGCAGTCCAATGTCATGTTGCCAGTAGGCCTGGAGACCACAGCTCAGGGTGCAGTCCAATGTCATGTTGCCAGTAGGCCTGGAGACCACAGCTCAGTGAGCAGTCCAATGTCATGTTGCCAGTAGGCCTGGAGACCACAGCTCAGTGAGCAGTCCAATGTCACGTTGCCAGTAGGCCTGGAGACCACAGCTCAGGGTGCAGTCCAATGTCACGTTGCCAGTAGGCCTGGAGACCACAGCTCAGTGAGCAGTCCAATGTCATGTTGCCAGTAGGCCTGGAGACCACAGCTCAGGGTGCAGTCCAATGTCATGTTGCCAGTAGGCCTGGAGACCACAGCTCAGTGAGCAGTCCAATGTCACGTTGCCAGTAGGCCTGGAGACCACAGCTCAGTGAGCAGTCCAATGTCACGTTGCCAGTAGGCCTGGAGACCACAGCTCAGTGAGCAGTCCAATGTCATGTTGCCAGTAGGCCTGGAGACCACAGCTCAGGGTGCAGTCCAATGTCATGTTGCCAGTAGGCCTGGAGACCACAGCTCAGGGTGCAGTCCAATGTCACGTTGCCAGTAGGCGTGGAGACCACAGCTCAGGGTGCAGTCCAATGTCACGTTGCCAGTAGGCCTGGAGACCACAGCTCAGGGTGCAGTCCAATGTCACGTTGCCAGTAGGCCTGGAGACCACAGCTCAGGGTGCAGTCCAATGTCACGTTGCCAGTAGGCCTGGAGACCACAGCTCAGGGTGCAGTCCAATGTCACGTTGCCAGTAGGCCTGGAGACCACAGCTCAGGGTGCAGTCCAATGTCACGTTGCCAGTAGGCCTGGAGACCACAGCTCAGGGTGCAGTCCAATGTCATGTTGCCAGTAGGCCTGGAGACCACAGCTCAGGGTGCAGTCCAATGTCATGTTGCCAGTAGGCCTGGAGACCACAGCTCAGGGTGCAGTCCAATGTCATGTTGCCAGTAGGCCTGGAGACCACAGCTCAGGGTGCAGTCCAATGTCACGTTGCCAGTAGGCCTGGAGACCACAGCTCAGGGTGCAGTCCAATGTCATGTTGCCAGTAGGCCTGGAGACCACAGCTCAGGGTGCAGTCCAATGTCATGTTGCCAGTAGGCCTGGAGACCACAGCTCAGGGTGCAGTCCAATGTCACGTTGCCAGTAGGCCTGGAGACCACAGCTCAGGGTGCAGTCCAATGTCACGTTGCCAGTAGGCCTGGAGACCACAGCTCAGGGTGCAGTCCAATGTCATGTTGCCAGTAGGCCTGGAGACCACAGCTCAGGGTGCAGTCCAATGTCATGTTGCCAGTAGGCCTGGAGACCACAGCTCAGGGTGCAGTCCAATGTCATGTTGCCAGTAGGCCTGGAGACCACAGCTCAGGGTGCAGTCCAATGTCATGTTGCCAGTAGGCCTGGAGACCACAGCTCAGTGAGCAGTCCAATGTCATGTTGCCAGTAGGCCTGGAGACCACAGCTCAGTGAGCAGTCCAATGTCATGTTGCCAGTAGGCCTGGAGACCACAGCTCAGGGTGCAGTCCAATGTCACGTTGCCAGTAGGCCTGGAGACCACAGCTCAGGGTGCAGTCCAATGTCATGTTGCCAGTAGGCCTGGAGACCACAGCTCAGGGAGCAGTCCAATGTCATGTTGCCAGTAGGCCTGGAGACCACAGCTCAGGGTGCAGTCCAATGTCATGTTGCCAGTAGGCCTGGAGACCACAGCTCAGGGAGCAGTCCAATGTCATGTTGCCAGTAGGCCTGGAGACCACAGCTCAGGGTGCAGTCCAATGTCATGTTGCAACGTTCATATTTCAGGTCTGATGTTTTTCTAACTGCCGTTCAGACAGACGGCGCAAAAACAATGTTAGGACCCGAACCAGCAACGTTAGGACCCGGACCAGCAACATTAGGACCTGGACTAGCAGCGTTAGGACCCGGACCAGCAACGTATGACCCGGACCAGCAACGTTAGGACCCGGACCAGCAACCTTAGGACCTGGACTAGCAACGTTAGGACCTGGACCAGCAACATTAGGACCTGGACTAGCAGCGTTAGGACCCGGGCCAGCAACGTTAGGACCCGGACCAGCAACGTTAGGACCCGGACCAGCAACGTTAGGACCCGGACCAGCAACGTTAGGACCTGGACCAGCAACGTTAGGACCCGGACCAGCAACGTTAGGACCCGGACTAGCAGCGTTAGGACCCGGACCAGCAACGTTAGGACCCGGACCAGCAACGTTAGGACCAGAACTAGCAACGTTAGGACCTGGACCAGCAACGTTAGGACCTGGACCAGCAACATTAGGACCTGGACCAGCAACATTAGGACCTGGACCAGCAACGTTAGGACCTGGACCAGCAACTTTAGGACCTGGACCAGCAACGTTAGGACCCGGACCAGCAACGTTAGGACCTGGACCAGCAACTTTAGGACCCGGACCAGCAACGTTAGGACCAGCAGTGCTCGCTCAGAACCATATTTGTCACATGCTTCGTAAACTACAGGTGTAGACTAACAGTGAAAGCTTACTTACGACCCTCCGTAACATTGCAGAGAGAAAAATAATAACACAATGAATGAATACACAATGAGTAATAGTAACTTGGCTATACACACGGGGGTACAAGTACTGAGTCGATGTGCAGGGGTACGAGGTCATTGAAGTAGATATGTACATACAGTGCATACACTGAGTGTACAAAACATTAGGAACACCTGCTTTTTTCATGACATAGACTGACCATGTGAAAGCTATGATCCCTTATTGATGTCACTTGTTAAATCCACTTCAATCGGTGTAGATGAGGGGGAGGAGACATGTTAATGAAGGATTTTTAAGCCTTGAGACAATTGAGACATGGATTGTGTATATATGCCATTCAGAGGGTGAATGGGCAAGACAACATATTTAAGTGCCTTTGAATGGGGTATGGTTGTAGGTGCCAGGTGCACCAGTTTGAGTGTGCCAAGAACTGCAATGCTGCTGGGATTTTCACGCTCAACAGTTTCCTGTGTGTATCAAGAATGGTCCAGCACCCAAAGGACATCCAGCCAACTTGACACAACTGTGGGAAGCATGGAGTCAACATGGGCCAGCATCCCTGTGGTACGCTTTTGACACCTTCTAGAGTTCATGCCCGACGAATTGAGGCTGATCTGAGGGCAAAAGGGGTGCAACATTTTAAATACAATTTGTACAACTCAATGCCACTATCCAGTTTGAATGTTCTAGTGAAGTGTCATGAAATCTCTGACTAGAAATCAGTACAATGACCCGATTTTAAAACATGAGTTGCGTCCATCGTCTCATCGTCTTTAATGTAACAATCCTGTTTTGTATATGTATAATCATAAATATGAGTCAGTCTAAAAATGTCATTTTGATAAACTTTTGTTGGCCCATGATCTTGAGATGATCGTCACTGTGACTGTGACAGATAGAGCCTTGTCATCCTCAGACGTGTCTGCCTTATGGCGGCCATTCTGGTCTGCTGTTCAGATCCAAACACATGGAGACTTCCTGTTTCTCCTCTGACTCCATCAGGGCCCTGGAGCCTCCAGTTTCTCCCCCTCCCCCCACCCTATTTACTGGAAGTCCCTATGCTACATATCATCCATCACTTCCACAGAGGGAGGAGTAGCTCATCTGAAATCTGGGTCCAGGGTCGTGTTCAGTAGGGTACACATTTTACTAGACTGTTACCATGGATTAGACAAATTCAGGTAGAACCTTCCCGTTTCACTCGATTTCAAAATGTTATATTTCTACTGAACACTACCCAGATGCCAACAATCCAATTAAGGTCCTGACATTTGGATTAGGCTGCTCTGGTCATAGTGGGATTCTTTGATGATCATTTCGTGGGTAAATTATTCTGCGAGGATAGCTTTCTAGACTGAAGTTTAAGGCTACAAAACAAGTGGGGGATATGATGCCATCAGAAGCGAAGTGGTGGAGGGGGGATTCCGGCTGCACTGTGACTGAACTCAGCACTGTCTTGTTTATTAGTGGGGAGCGGTCTTTGACGTGTGTGTGTGTGTGTGCATGCGTGTGTGTGCATGGGTATGTTCATGTGTGTGTGTGTGTGTGTGTGTGTGTGTGTGGACACACTTGGGGAACAGATGGGGCGGGGGAGGCAGGGCTCCTGCGCCTGAGGAGCTGTACTTTGGAGCTGCGGAGCAGAGTGACGCCCACGGCCGCCCCGGGCACCAGTTACCCGCTATCCAGCACGTGGAGCGCTTCCAGAACCTTCCACAGCCTGGCACAGATAGGAGCCCTATGCCATCTGTCTCCCAGGGACAGACTCCAACCCCCCCTTCCACCAACCCTCTCCCCTGCCGCCCGCCGTCCGCCTCCTTCCATGGTGAGGAGCGAAGACGCACGGAGCAGAGCAACAGCTATGTGATGGTGCGTGTTAGTTTGGTGAACAGAGGGGACTCAGGATCATGTTGGAGTAGAGTGATGACTATGACTCAGTGAGGAGACGGATATTATCTCGTAGACATAAAGATACTTTCTCTAATTTTACTTGTTACTGTTACTTTGATTCAATACTATTATAGTTAGTGCCCTGAGTTTTTCCTGCTGACATGAACTTCCCAGGACATGAACTTCTCCTGTCCCTGTAAACTCCTTCCCATGCAACAGCTGGCTCAGTGATGTCAATGTCAAGATCTGACTCACAAATGGTGTATCTCTGACTGTATCCCACCTCCTAATCTCTCACCTCTTTCTCAGTCCAACAGATCGTATGTCACTGACACCAATGACACCAGTTTATGCTCCAGTCAGTCACTGATTAGTTCCTAAATCCTCACAACACATGGATTTGACTAATTTATTGTCTGTTAAGCAGAGTCAATAGCTTCCTGTTATAATGAGGCGTAAGCCAATGGCAGTGTCACACTACTGTAGCTTCCCACACTAAACACAGGCACATAATGCCATCGTTACTACGGCCCTCCTCTTGGCTGTGGCCTGACCAAGAAAATCATCTGGGTTCAGAATTTCCCCCTGGTCAGATGGTGGGGCCAGGAAAAACATAGGGCTCAACCCAATACCCTTGAGCCTCATGATTAGAGAGAAAACTTCACGAACTTGATAAAAACCATACACCTACCCCATTGATTTACTCCAGATATATCCAACTCTGGCAATAATTAACTAGTTTCGTGGTGGAATCACATCCGTGTTAATACATTCTACTAGGAAATAGGAACGTCATCACATGTCTGAAGACAATGGGCATCTGACCCGTGACCTGTACTAATCAGGTAGTGAGGTATGCACAACGCACCACCGGGGGCAAACTACCTGCCCTCCAGGACACCTACACCACCCGATGTCACAGGAAGGCCAAAAAGATCATCAAGGACAACAACCACCCGAGCCACTGCCTGTTCACCCCGCTATCATCCAGAAGGCGAGGTCAGTACAGGTGCTTCAAAGCAGGGACCGAGAGAATGAAAAACAGCTTCTATCTTAAGGCCATCAGACTGTTAAACAGCCACCACTAACATTGAGTGGCTGCTGCCAACATACTGACTCAAATCTCTAGCCACTTAATAATTAAAAATTGGATGTAATAAATGTATCACTAGTCACTTTAAACATTGCCACTTTATAGAATGTTTACAGACCCTACATTACTCATCTCATATGTATATACTGTACTCTATACCATCTACTGCATCTTGCCTATACCGTTCGGCCATCGCTCATCCATATATTTATATGTACATATTCTTATTCATTCCTTTACACTTGTGTGTAAACGGTAGTTGTGAAATTGTTAGATTACTTGTTAGATATTACTGCATGGTCGGAACTAGAAGCACAAGCATTTCGCTACACTCACATTAACATCTGCTATGTGTATGTGATAAGATTTGATTTGATTTGATCACCTGTTGGCTCTGTCCTGCGTCTCTGTAACAAAGAGGGAGTGTCTCACATCCCATTATACAGTGGCTTGTGAAAGTGTTCACGCCCCTTGGCATTTTTCCAATTTTGTTGCCTTACAACTTAATTACAATCAATTAAAATAGATTTTGGGGGGTTTGTATCATTTGATTTACACAACATGCCTACCACTTTGAAGATGCAAAATATTTTTTCTTGTGAAACAAACAAGAAATAAGACAAAAAAACTGATAACTTGAGCGTGCATAACTATTCACCCTCCCAAAGTCAATACTTTGTAGAACCACCTTTTGCAGCAATTACATCTGCAAGTCTCTTGGGGTATGTCTCTATAAGCTTGGCACATCTAGACACTGGGATTGTTTCCCATTCTTCAAGGCAAAACTGCTCCATGGCATTCAAGTTGGATGGGTTCCGCTGGTGTACAGCAATCTTTAAGTCATACCACAGATTCTCAATTGGATTGCGGTCTGGACTTTGACTAGGCCATTCCAAGACATTTAAATGTTACCCCTTAAATCACTCGAGTGTTGCTTTAGCAGTATGCTTAGGGTCATTGTCCTGCTGGAAGGTGAACCTCTGTCCCAGTGTCAAATCTCTGGAAGACAAACAGGTTTCCCTCAAGAATATCCCTGTATTCAGCACCATCCATCATTCCTTCAATTCTGACCAGTTTCCCAGTCCCTGCCAATGAAAAACATCCCCACAGCATGATGCTGCCACCACCATGCTTCACTGTGGGGATGGTGTTCTCAGTATGATGAGAGGTGTTGAGTTTGCGCCAGACATAGTGTTTTCCTGCCAAAAAGCTCAATTTTAGTCTCATCTGACCAGAGTACCTTCTTCCATATGTTTTGGGAGTCTCCCACATGCCTTTTGGCGAACACCAAACATGTTTGCTTATTTTTCTCTGGCCACTCTTCCGTAAAACAGCCTTAAAGTGGTCCTATGGACAGATACTCCAATCTCCGCTGTGGCGTTATCTTTGGTCTCTTTGTTGCCTCTCTGATTAATGCCCTCTTTGCCTGGTCCGTGAGTTTTGGTGGGAGGCCCTCTCTTGGCAGGTTTGTTGTGGTGTCATATTCTTTTAATTTTTTAATAATGGATTTTTATTTTATTTTTTTATTTTTTATTTTTTTAATCTTTATTTTAACAGGGAAAACAGACTGAGACCTAGATCTCTTTTACGGCTGTGCCCTGTGTAAACATGTTGACATGTACAGTTTTAGACATACAGACAAGAACATTTCAAAACATACACAATTCAACAGAAACAATCACAGACAACATCATATTGATCCTCCATAAACATTTTAAAATGGGCAAGGGACACCAGAGTGTCTAACTTAAGTTGGATCTGCAGTTTGTTCCATAAATAAGGTGCAAAGGAACTGAAGGCAGTCCTACCCAACTCTGTGGAGACCGCAGGAGTCTCTAATGTAATCCACATCTGTGATCTGGTTTTAAAATTAGTACATCTTGTGGAAATTAATGATGATATATATGGAGGTAGTTTTAAAAGAAGTGCTTTATAAATAAACAAGAGAGCATGTTGCTCTCGCCTCACAGATAGAGAGACCCAACCCACATGTTGATATAGGATACAGTGATGAGTTCTGTAACTATCACCCGTGATAAACCTGAGTGCACAATGGTAAATAGCATCCAGTGGTTTTAATGTGTTTGCCGATGCATGCATATAGATAATATCACCATAATCTAAAACGGACATAAAAGTAGCCTGCACAATTTTTTTCCTATTTACAGAGGACAGACAAGCCCTGTTTCTGTAAAGGAATCCTATCTTGAATTTGAGCTTTTTTCCCAATTCAGTAACATGTTTTTTAAAAGAAAGCCTATCATCTAACCATACCCCTAAGTATTTATATGCAGAGACCTTATTGATTTGAGTACCATCCAAGCTAGTGATTACAAACGTGTTTCTAACTGGGAGTTTAGACCTAGAAAAAAACATGACATTTGTTTTCTTAGCGTTTAAAACAAGTTTAAGCTGTAAAAGAGACCCCTGTAGTATCCTAAAATCAGACTCCAACTGCATTAAAGCTTGGTCCGCTGTTGGAGCAATAGAGTAAATAACTGTGTCATCTGCATATAAATGGAATTTACAATATCTGACATCATCACCAATGTTCTTTATATAAAGTGAGAACAATAGTGGGCCAATTATTGAACCCTGAGGGACCCCTTTAAGTAACTGTAAGGGGTCAGACTTGACCCCATCGACCATGACGGCTTGAGTTCTATCTTTAAGATAGTCATAAAACCATCGGCAGGCATCAGTGCCCAGTCCTATAGATGACAGCTTACTCAAAAGGATAGCATGGTCTACAGTGTCAAAAGCTTTTGACAAATCTACAAACAACGCAGCACAGTGCTTTCTATCGTCTAAGGCATTTGCAATATCATTTACAACAAGCATAGTGGCCGATGTGGTACTGTGTTTAGATCTAAAACCAGATTGATTGGTACTAAGAATACTGTTAGCAGAAAGAAAAGATTGTAACTGTTTGTTGACTATAGATTCTAGAATCTTTACCAGACAAGGGAGCCTAGAGATGGGTCGATAGTTATCCAAATCATTACCGTCACCTCCCTTATGTAATGGCAGAACAAAAGCTGCTTTCCACACCTTAGGGATATTTCCTGTGCTTAATGTTAGATTAAAAATGTGTGTTACTGGACCAGCAAAAATAGGTGCAGCACACTTAAGTAAGTACGGGTCTAAATTGTCAGCGCCTAAGGATTTCTTAGTATCAATGGCACACAGGGCAATTAGAACCTCTGCTTCAGTTATTTTCTGGAAACTAAAAACAGGGTTACCATTTTTCAGAGTAACGGTTGAAAAGCAAGACGAAAAATCAACTAACTGGCCAGTACCACAAAGTCCACTTTTCCTTTCAAATAAAAAACCAGCAGAGATGAAATGCTTATTAAAAGCATCACAAATATCATTTTTTTCAGTTAGAATACAGAAGTCTGAGGTAATTTGCTTAGGAAGAGAAACAGCAGAATTCCCCCGTTTCAGTGAATTAACGGTTTTCCAGAATTTTGCAGGATCTCCTGCAGAATCTGTCATAGCATTAAGGAAGTAATTTGATTTTGCCTTTTTGACAGCTGCAGTACATTTATTTCTCAATTGCCTAAAAAACAGCCAATCAGCTGGAGTACCTGTTTTCCTCGCCAAGGCCCAGGCCCGATTCTTTTGCAGGAAAAGACCTGACAATTCAGGAGAGAACCAAGAACTGGTTCGGTTTCTTACTCTGTGATTCTTAAGCGGGGCATGTTTATCAGACATAGAGGTAACAATAGAAGAGAAAAAAGCAAGGGCTAAAACCGGGTCCAGAAAGCAGCAAGTGGATAAAAGCTCAGAGTGATATAAGTCAAGGATAAAAGCTTGCTGTGAGAAATGTTTATAATTTCTCTTAGAGATTATACAGGGATCAGAGTGTTTCAGCCTGGTATCTCTAATACAAGCAATAGGGCAGTGGTCACTGATATCATTTGCAAAAACCCCACTGGCTGTGTATTTATGGGGGGTATTTGTTAGAATAATGTCTAGTAGAGTGGATTTTACTGGGTTCTTAAAGTTGGGACGGGTTGGTTTAGTTATCAGCTGAGTTAGATTTAGCTCAGTACAAATGCCTTTTAATTTATCGGATACTGGTGAGAGCCAATCCAGGTTAAAATCTCCCAAAATCAGTAATTCAGAGTTTGCATAATTAGACAGTATATCAGATCATTTGCATAGAGTACAAGGAGGAGCTGAGGGGGGGCGATATACCCCTGCTAGAGTTAAATGAGCATTATTACCAAGTACCACGTTTAAAACTAGACATTCATATTGCTTTGAGACAGAGGTTGATATGGACACAGAAACATTTAAGCAGCATTTAACATAAATCGCAATACCACCACCTCTACCAACTCTATCAGTTCTATAAATATTGTATCCAATCAACTGAACATCTGAATCTGGCACAGAATCACACAGCCACGATTCAGATACAATCAGAACGTCAACATTTGATTGTGAGACCAAAATTTCAATAAAGTCCAACTTTTGGATCAGGCTTCTAGCATTCAAATGAATTATTCCAATACCATTGCTACGGGAATTCATATCAGATGGAGTATCCAAGGTAGCACCTGAAGCTGCACTAGATGAGCAATAAACCATTTTCGAGCTATTGACAGAGCTCAATTTTATGGGGACAAGATTACTACTAACAATACCTCTCTGCATGTGAGTAGTATTCGCAATACGGTGATTGGACAATAAACTAGGAATTGCAGAAGGGTTGTTAACTGTAGTTTGTTCCATATTTGCAATTGAGGAACTAATTAATGAAACTGGGAGAGGAGCATTGAACACAGTCTGATAGGGGAGCGTACAATCCCAAAAGTCAACCCCCGAGAATACACAACGTCAGGTATCAAAGGCTCTACATGAGGCAAGAGTAAGAGACATGTTGGTGGAGAGGATGCTGGAGCCATACCTGTTAAGATGTAAATTGTCCCGAAGAAATAGACCTGGTCGGTCTGTAAAAGCTGCAAAGTTATCCACAAAAGGAATTCTCATCGTGCAGCAGTATCCCTTAAGCCAGGTGTGTAATTGGCGTATACGACTAAAAACCATATCCGTGTAGCGTGGGGATGGAAATGGACCGGAAACAACACACTGCTTCCCAGATTCCAGCAGCGTATTTAACAATGTTTTAAAATCGTCTCTCAATTTCTCTGACTGCTGGAGTTTAATGTCATTTGACCCAACATGGACAATGACAGTTGAAGCGGCGGAGTGCTTGCTAATAAGTAGCGGTAGCATGGAATCTAGGTCAGAGATCCTAGCGCCAGGGTAGCAGAAGGTCTCAGCTTTCCGGATTGAAACGTTTCGGACCATGGATGAACCCACCACGAGAACGGAAGGACTACAGATGGGTTTATTGGGTAAATGACGGGGCCTCTCCCGGGTGATCTGCCTCCTAGCAGGTTGAGGGGGGCTAGCAGCTGAGACTGACGACCTAGTGGCAGGCAAGGAGCGCAGATGAGTGTGCTTGGGCACTTCCACCTGAGAGTGAGATGGCAGCAGTAGAGATGAAGCGGAGGGACCCTGTACAGTATGATTGGAATGCACTTCCAGGTCTTCCAGGACCTTGAATCTCCTCCCCAATTGTAGCACCTCCGAAACATTTGATGGATTCCGTTTCCTGGAGTGCTTTCCTCCCCGGACAGCAATCCAGGCATCCTGAGGCGGAGTAGAAGGGGTGGAACAGACCAGGCCCTTCGGTTTAGCTCCTAGTCTGGGCCATGGCTCATTTAAGGGAACCGAATGGAGTTTCACAGTTACAGGCTCCCCAGAAGTGGAGGTGCCGAGCCAGGGGCAGGTGACGTCGTCGATTTTGGAGGTGGTTTGTATAACCATGGAGTCCAGGAGTTCTTCGTCCTCCTTGATCTGGCGCAAGACAGATACTCTCCCCTCCAGCTCAGCGACTCTCTGGCTCAGGTACTGGCAGGTGGTACATCCAGGGGCGAGCGAAGCCATGAGAGACAGGTGGGTTTGGGCCCGGAGGCTAGCAGTTAGCAGTTTGTTTTTAGCCTAAAGCCAGCTTTTTGCCGAACTTTTCCAGAGAGAAAAAACACTTTATTGCCATCTGCTACACTTAAAACTAACACAAAACCAACAAACCAAAAGGGGCACAGGAAGTGGTGCAGCCCAGGAGGCACACATCCATTTTTTTCTCACATTTCAGCTTACAAGCTCCATAAGCCATGCTCTCACCAAACAGAGTAGCGAACGTGCTCTGGAAACCAAAGATTTAATGGTGCTCCGTGGATGTTCAAAGTTTCAGATATTTTTATAACCCAACCCTGATCTGTACTTCTCCACAACTTTGTCCCTGACCTGTTTGGAGAGCTCCTTGGTCTTCATGGTGTCGCTTGCTTGGTGGTGCCCCTTGCTTAGTGGTGTTGCAGACTCTGGGGCCTTTCAAAACAGGTGTATATATACTGAGCTCATGTGACAGCTCATGTGACACTTAGATTGAACACAGATGGATTTTATTTAACTAATTATGTGACTTCTGAAGGTAATTGGTTGCACCAGATCTTATTTAGGGGCTTTATAGCAAAGGATGTGAATACATATGCACGCACCACTTTTCTGTTTTTATTTCTTATCATTTTTATTTTCACTTCACCAATTTGGACTATTTTGTGTATGTCCATTACATGAAATACAAATACAAATCCATTTAAATTACAGGTTGTAATGCAACAAGATAGGAAAAACGCCAAGGGGGTGAATACTTTTGCAAGGCACTGCATCTACTGTGTCTATCTAGCTTGCAGCAGTGGTGTCCATGAATGATTCTACTGAGACTTTACAGTACAGTACGGTAGTGATGACACCATGCTGGCAGGGAGGGTAGTAGGGGGCGTATAAGGGATTGGATCATCTTATAATGAGGGAGAAACTCTTGGAAGGGGTAGAGGAGTGGGAGGGGAGGGTCGAGGCGACTTCATCGGGATGGCTTAAACAGAATGGTAAAGAGATGGAGGGAGAAGAGAGAGAGAGAAAGAGAGAGAAAGATTAAACAGCAAAGAGCAGATTATTGAAAGAGCAGTGAGGAGGAAGAAGAAGAAACAGAGGAAGAGTCAAATCTACGCAGAAGGAAATCTCCATCTCTCCATTCAAAGACTCAGTCATGGACTCTTACTGCTTTACGTGATGTATTGTTGTCTCTACCTTCTTGCCCTTTGTGCTGTTGACTGTACTGACTGTACTAGACTGACTGTACTAGACTGACTGTACTAGACTGACTGTACTAGACTGACTGTACTAGACTGACTGTACTAGACTGATTTTACTAGACTGACTGTACTAGACTGATTTTACTAGACTGACTGTACTAGACAGTTTGTACTAGACTGACTGTACTAGACTGACTGTAGTAGACTGACTGTACTAGACTGACTATACTAGACTGACTGTACTAGACTGACTGTACTAGACTGACTGTACTAGACTGACTGTACTAGACTGATTTTACTAGACTGACTATACTAGACAGTTTGTACTAGACTGACTGTACTAGACTGACTGTAGTAGACTGACTGTACTAGACTGACTGTACTAGACTGACTGTACTAGACTGACTGTACTAGACTGACTGTACTAGACAGTTTGTACTAGACTGACTGTACTAGACTGACTGTACTAGACAGTTTGTACTAGACTGACTGTACTAGACTGATTGTATTAGACTGATTTTACTAGACAGTTTGTACTAGACTGATTGTACTAGACTGACTGTACTAGACTGACTGTACTAGACTGACTGTACTAGACAGTTTGTACTAGACTGACTGTACTAGACAGTTTGTACTAGACTGACTGTACTAGACTGATTGTACTAGACTGACTGTACTAGACAGTTTGTACTAGACTGATTGTACTAGACTGACTGTACTAGACTGACTGTACTAGACTGATTTTACTAGACTGACTGTACTAGACTGGACAGTTTGTACTAGACTGACTGTACTAGACTGATTTTACTAGACAGTTTGTACTAGACTGACTGTACTAGACTGACTGTACTAGACAGTTTGTACTAGACTGATTGTACTAGACTGACTGTACTAGACTGATTGTACTAGACTGATTTTACTAGACAGTTTGTACTAGACTGAATACACTAGAATGAGTTTTTATTATTACTTTAAAATATAATATCTGATGGTTACATTGAATAAAACCCTAACTCATTAATAAAATAAAAATGAAAAATGAAAGTCATAAACAAAAACAACATGATCCAAATATACTACCCCAATCACAACACAACTGTACAGAATATCTGGTAGATACACTCTCATTAAAACTCATGAAATAAAACCTCTCCAAGCTTCTTCTTCTCCCATATTGACAGAACTATTATCGTGGCGAGGGGGAGTTAGCCCAAGACTAACAAAGCCATCTCTAACTAAATCTTCCCTCTGAGTTGTGTGAATATAGCTGTGAACATTCTCCCTCAGGAGAAACCGGCTGAGTTCTGCAACTCCCCCCTGCCTGAACCAAGCGGTATACAGTATGTCTCCCACACACTCTCTCACTTACGATCTCTAACTTTCTCTACCAAGACTACCCACCTCTCCTACCTTCTGTCCTATTTCTTTATTTTTGTCTTTTCTTCATTCTTTTGGTCATAGTTTCCATGTTTTTTTTCTTTCCTTTTTTTCTTTCTACTGTAGGCCTAAATCTCCCAATCTAACCTTCCAGGAGGGTTTCACTGATTAGGACAATACTGTAATCAGAAGCCATAGTTGTGTTTTTTTGTGTAAAAGGAAACAGATTAATCTGTAAGATATAAAGCAGGTTGACAGGTTGATTTGAATGTATTTCCCTTCTGACACCTTCCTTGAAATGATGCTTTAAGGAAAACTGTCAAAGGCAGTCTGAGTTGTTTATTGGCACAGGATCACCCTGTACCAATTTTTTATTTTTTGTTTCACCTCTATTTAACCAGGTAGGCTAGTTGAGAACAAGTTCTCATTTACAACTGCGACCTGGCCAAGATAAGCAAAGCAGTGCGACACTTACAACAACACAGAGTTACACATGGAATAAACAAACATAACAATAACGCAATAGAAAAAAGTCTATATACAGTTTGTGCAAATTAGGTAAGATAAGGGAGGTAAGGCAATAAATATGCCACAGTGGCGAAAATTAAACACTGGAGTGATAGATGTGCAGAAGATGAATGTGCAAGTAGAGATACTGGGATGCAAAGGAGCAAAAAAATAACAGTACGGGGATGAGGTAGTTGGATGGGCTATTTACAGATAGGCTATGTACAGGTGCAGTGATCTGTGAGCTGCTCTGACAGCTGGTGCTTAAAGTTAGTGAGGGAGATATGAGTCTCCAGCTTCAGTGATGTTGCAATTCATTCCAGTCATTTGCAGCAGAGAACTGGAAGGAAAGGTGGCCAAAGGAGGAATTGGCTTTGGGGATGACCAGTGAAATATACCTGCTGGAGCACGTGCTACGGGTGGGTGCTGCTATGGTGACCAGTGAGCTGAGATAAGGCGGGGCTTTACCGAGCAAAGACTTATAGATGACTGGAGCCAGTGGGTTTGGCGACGAATATGAAGCGAGGGCCAGCCAACGAGGACATACATGTCGCAGTGGTGGGTAGTATATGGGGCTTTGGTGACAAAACAGATGGCACTGTGATAGACTGCATCCAATTTGCTGAGTAGAGTGTTGGAGGCTATTTTGTAAATGACATCACCGAAGTCAAGGATCGGTAGGATAGTCAGTTTTACGAGGGTATGTTTGGCAGCATGAGTGAAGGATGCTTTTGTAATGGAGTGCGTAACTGGCTGCAGGGAAGTCAGGCGCAGGAGAGCAGAAATGGGTAGCAAACGGAGCCCTTTATTGTGGCGAACAAAACACGGCACTCAGAAAACTAAACACACACGGGTTACAATAACCCGGTGCAAACCAGCCTGGAGTACACATACATTTACATATAACAATTCCACACACAGATTTGGGGGGAAACAGAGGGTTATATGCAAGACGAGTAATGAGGGAATGCAAACCAGGTGTGCGGGAAAACAAGACAAAACAAATGGAAAATGAAAGGTGGATCGGCGATGACTAGAAGACCGGTGACGTCGACCGCCGAACGCCGCCCGAACAAGAAGAGGGACCGACCTTGGCGGAAGTCGTGACAGTACCCCCCTCGTGACGCGCGGCTCCAGCAGCGCGCCGACACCGGCCTCGGGGACGACCCAGAGGGCGAGGCGCAGAGCGAACTCCCGCAGCATTGACGGGTCCAACACGTCCTCCACCGGGACCCAGCACCTGTTGCAGCTCTTTCAGAACATCGGCTATCTGGATTTGGGTGAAGGAGAAATGGGGGAGGCTTGGGCAAGTTGATGTTGGGGGTGCAGGGCTGTTGACCAGGGTAGGGGTGGCCAGGTGGAAAGCATGGTTAGCCGTAGAAAAATGCTTATTGAAATTCTCAATTATCGTGGATTTATTGGTGGTGACAGTGTTTCCTAGCCTCAGTGCAGTGGGCAGCTGGAAGGAGGTGCTCTTATTCTCCATGGACTTTACAGTGTCACAGAATTTTGGGAGTTTGTGCTGCAGGATGCAAATTTCTGTTTGATAAAGCTAGCCTTTGCTTTCCTAACTGCCTGTGTACTGTATTTTGGTTCCTAACATCCCTGAAAAGTTGCATATCGCGGGGGCTATTCGATGCTAATGCAGTGGGCCACAGGATGTTTTTTTGCTGGTCAAGGGCAGTCAGGTCTGGAGTGAACCACGGGCTATATCTGTTCCTGTTTTTTTTTTATTGAATGGGGCATGCTTATTTAAGATTGTGAGGAAGGCACTTTTAAAGAATAACCAGGCATCTTCTACTGACGGAATGAGGTCAATATCCTTCCAGGATACCCGGGCCAGGTCGATTAGAAAGGCCTGCTCGCAGAAGTGTTTTAGGGAGCGCTTGACAGTGATGAGGGGTGGTCGCTTGACCGCAGAAGCAAGCAATGGGGCAGTGATTGCTCTCTGCAGTAGATTGCAACACCGCCCCCTTTGGCAGTTCTATCTTGTCGTAAAATGTTATAGTTAGGGATGGAAATTTCAGGGTTTTTGTTTGCAATCCTAAGCCAGGATTCAGACACGGCTAGGACATCCGGGTTGGCAAGGTATTCGAAAGCAGTGAATAAATCAAACTTAGGCAGGATGCTTCTAATGTTAACATGCATGACACCAAGGCTTTTACGGTTACAGAGGTCAACAAATGAGAGAGCCTGGAAAATGGGAGTGGAGCTAGGCACTGCAGGGCCTGGATTAACCTTTACATCACCAGAGGAGCAGAGGAGGAGTAGGATAAGGGTACGGCTAAAGGCTAAAGGCTATAAGAACTGGTTGCCAGTACGTTCTGAACAGAGAGTAAAAGGAGCAGGTTTCTGGGCGTGGTAGAATAGATTCAATGCATAATGTACAGACAAAGGTATGGTAGTATGTGATTACAGTGGAGGTAAACCTAGGCATAGAGTGACGATGAGAGAGGTATTGTCTCTAGAGACATCAATTATACCAGGTGAGGTCAACGCATGTGTGGGAGGTGGGACAAGAGGGTTAGCTGAGGCATATTGAGCAGAGCTGGAGGCTCTACAGTGAAATTTGACAATAATCACTAACCAAAACAGCAATGGACAAGGCATATTGACATTAGGGAGAGACATGCGTAGCCGAGTGATCATAGGGTCCAGTGAGTAGCTGGGCGGGCTGGAGACACTACTGCCAGCAGGCCGGGGCTAGCAGGCTAGCAGAAGGTCCTCAGAGGGACGTCGCGATGGAAGAAGTCTGTTGTTGCCCCCTCGTGCGGTTATGTCGGCAAACCAGTTGTTATTGGTCAGCAGGGGTCGTGTAGTAAAAGGGTCCAGGCCAATTGGCAAAATAGGTATAGTAGCCCAAGAAATTGGCTGATGGACCTCTTCAGCTAACAGTCCGGTATGCTTTTTACAACAAGCGGGCCGCGTCTAGCAGGCTAACAGATGGGCATTCAGGGGACGGAGGAGTCTGTTGAAAAATCGCCTCGGGCGGATTACGTTGGTAGTCCAGTCGTGATGATCGGCAGGGCTCCGTATCGGCAATAAAAGGGGTCCAGGCCAATTGGCAAAATAGGTATTGTAGCCCAAGGAGTGGCTGATGGACCTCTTCAGCTAGCTGGGAGATGGGCCTAGCATAGGCTAGCTCCAGGCTAATTGGTACTTGCTTCGGGACAAAGACGTTAGCCAGGAGAAGCCAATCGGATAGCAGCTAGCTAGCTGCGATTATCCAGATGAAGAGGTTCAGAGCTTGCGGTAGGAATACGGAGATATGGAAAAAAGAAGTCCGATAAGCTCTGGGCTGAATCGCACTGTGCAGACTGGCAGGAGTAGTCCGGGCTAAAGGTTAGCTGATGACCACTAGCAGTGGCTAGCTGACTACTAGCTAGTTAGCTGGCTAGCTGCTGTTGGGGGTTCCAGTTCTAAAGTAAAGAAAATAGCAGATCCATACCACATTGGGTGAGGCGGATTGCAGGAGAGTATGTTGAAGTTGGGGTTAAGAAAAATATAAAAAAGATATGCAAAGAAAAAATATATAAAGAAATATATATAAAGATATACTGTTGAAGTCGTAAGATTACATACATCTTAGCCAAATACATTTACACTCAGGTTTTCACTATTCCTGACATTTAATCATAGTAAAAATTGCCTGTTTTAGGTCAGTTAGGATCACCACTTTATTTTAAGAATGTGAAATGTCAGAATAATAGTGGAGAGAATGATTTATTTCAGCTTTTATTTCTTTCATCACATTCCCAGTGGGTCAAAAGTTTACATACACTCAATTAGTATTTGGTAGCATTGCCTTTAAATTGTTTAACTTTGGTCAAACGTTACAAGTAGCCTTCCACAAGCTTCCCACAATAAGTTGGGTGAATTTTTGCCCATTCCTGCTGACAGAGCTGGAATAACTGAGTCAGCGTAGTAGGTTTCCTTGCTCGCACATGCTTTTTCAGTTCTGCCCACAAATGTTCTCTAACATTGAGATCAGGGCTTTGTGATGGCCACTCCAATACCTTGACTTTGTTGTCCTTATTAAGCCATTTTGTGAAAACTTTGGAAGTATGCTTGGGGTCATTGTCCATTTGGAAGACTCATTTGCGACCAAGCTTTAACTTCCTGACTGATGTCTTGATGTTGCTTCAATATATCCACATGATTTTCCTTCACCAGTCCCTCCTGCAGCAAAGCACTCCCAGAACATGATGCTGCATCCCCGTGCTTCATGGTTGGGATGGTGTTCTTCGGCTTGCAAGCCTCCCCCTTTTTCCTCCAAACATAACGATGGTCATTATGGCCAAACAGTTCTATTTTTGTTTCATCAGACCAGAGGACATTTCTCCAAAAAGTACGATCTTTGTCCCCATGTGCAGTTGCAAACCGTAGTCTGGCTTTTTTATGGCGGTTTTGGAGCAGTGGCTTCTTCCTTGCTGAGCGGCCTTTCAGGTTATGTCGATATAGGACTCGTTTTACTATGGATATAGATACTTTTGTACCTGTTTCCTCCAGCATCTTCACAAGGTCCTTTGCTGTTGTTCTGCGATTGATTTGCACTTTTCGAACCAAAGTACGTTCATCTCTAGGAGACAGAACGTGTCTCCTTCCTGAGCGGTATGACGGCTGCATGGTCCCATGGTGTTTATACTTGCATACTATTGTTTGTACAGATGAACATGGTACCTTCAGGTGTTTGGAAATTGCTCCCAAGGATGAACCAGACTTATGGAGGTCTACAATTTTTTGACATCATTTTCTGGAGTTTTCCAAGCTGTTTAAAAGCACAGTCGACTTAGTGTATGTGAACTTCTGATCCATTGGAATTGTGATACAGTGAATTATAAGTGAAATAATCTGTCTGTAAACAATTGTTGGAAAAATGACTTGTGTCATGCACAAAGTAGATGTCCTAACCTGACCTACCAAGACTATAGTTTGTTGACAAGAAATTTGTGGAGTGGTTGAAAAATGTGAGTTTTAATGACTCCAACCTAAGTGTATGTAAACTTCTGACTTCAACTGTATACACGGGATACTCTGTATACCTCCAGAGCCTGTCTTTATCTATCCAGATACAATGTATCACAATCGTTTTATTGTGTACATAAAATATAGACACAATCCTAATGTGGACCAAATCAGGATACAGTGCAAGGTATAAACGGGTCCAGAGGGAATGCGCGCGCGCGCGCGCACGCGCACACACACACACACACACACACACACACACACACACACACACACACACACACACACACACACACACACACACACACACACACACACACACACACACACACACACACACACACACACACACACACACACACACACACACACACACACACACACACACACACACACACACACACTCCGGTAGAGCATTAATCCCTCTACCCCAGAACAGTAGTATATTGATTGGGTGCCGCTGCGGTTTGTCACATGTGATCACAGTGATCGAGGCACTGCTCAAGCATGTTAACCAGGTGTGTGTGTGTGTGTTTCTGCCCTGAAGTAGAACACCAGAATAACTGAATCAAGGCCAATGGTCTGGTACTAACGTAGAACAGTCTTATTATATGCGTCACCTCTCTGTACTATCCTAAGCCATTCAGCTGGTGGATGGGCATTTCCTTACTATTATTACAATGTATGTGACCTGAAATAGTTCTGTATGTTCTGTATTCCTTTATAGCCTTTACTAATGTGTAACACATGCATGCACACACACACACACACACTTGAAGTTGAATAGAGAAACAGTTCGAATCTGCTCTACTGCGCTTTGACCCAATTTATCTCTATCTTTCTCCACAGTCATCCTCTAAGTCAGAAAATACTTAAAACCTGTTTAGGCCAGGGGTGCCGCTAGCGCTCCCACATTCCATTGAAAAGGCAGAGCGGCAAATTAAAAAAACAAATTCTTTGAAATATTTAACTTTCACACATTAACAAGTCCAATACAGCATTTGAAAGATAAACATCGTGTCAATTCAGCCAACATGTCCGATTTTTTAAATGTTTTACAGAGAAAACACCACATATATTTATGTTAGGTCACCACCAAATAAAAAAAGACAGACAGACATTTTTCACAGCACAAGTAGGCTGCAGGTAGCATGCACAAGCCAACCTAACTAACCTAGAACCAACCTAAATAACCTAGAAAAAACTACCTCAGATGACAGTCCTATAACATGTTACACAATAAATCGATGTTTTGTTCAAAAAAATTGCATATTTTAGCTATAAATCAGTTTTACATTACTGCTACCATCATAGCTACAGTCAGAAATCGCACGGGAGTAGCCAGAGAAAACAGACACCAACGTCAACTACCTAATTACTCATCATAAAACATTTCAGACAAATATATGGTGGATAGCTAATGAAAGACAAATATCTTGTGAATACAGACAATATTTCCGATTGTTGAAGTGTTTTACAGCGAAAACACAATATATCGTTATATTAGCTTACTACAATAGCTAGCACACAGCAGCATTGATTCTAGTCAAACGGTAGCGTTAGCACAGTTCGACAGATATATGAAAAAGCATCCCAAATTGGGTCCTTATCTTTGTTGATCTTCCATCAGAATGTTCTCCAAGGGGTCCTTTGTTCAGAAACGTCTTTATTTCGATCCAGAACGAACAATTTCCCTCTTGAATTAGCAAGCACACTTGCCGTGCGATGCTAACCTCTCATTCTTGAACCAATTCTTGCGTCGCATCACGTCTAAAGTCCAGAATAAATTTCAATAATATAATTAAACTATATTGAAAAAACATACTTTAGGATGATATTGTGACATGTATCAAAGAAAATCGAAGCCAGAGATCATATTCACCTTTAAAAAGGTTCTTCCATGAGCCGAGTACAGATCCAACTTCGCGCCTTCCAAAAAAAATTAAAGTGCGCACTTCTCACTCCAAGAGGTTGTATACAACCCCTGAACGAGATAATCAACTGATTTCTGCTCTCACTTCCGCATGACACCCAGGGGAAGGTGTATGACGTGTTTCTACAGTCATAAGTGACATGCCCTTTTATAGACAAGGTCTTAACTTCTCACGAGTCACCAACCCTGATCCGGTAGCACCCCCCCCCCCCCCCCCCCCCCCCACTGAGTAGCATAGCTAGCATAGCGTCACAAGTAACTTGTAGCATCTAAATATCATTAAATCACAAGTCCAAGACACCAGATGAAAGATACAGGTCTTGTGAATAAAGCCACCATTTCAGATTTTTAAAATGTTTTACAGGGAAGACACAATATGTAAATCTATTAGCTAACCACGTTAGCAAAGGACACGATTTTTTTACACCCAACAGTTTTTCCTGCGTCAGTAGCTATCACTAATTCGACTAAATAAAAATATATATAGCCACTAACCAAGAAACAACTTCATAAGATGACAGTCTGATAACATATTTATGGTATAGCATAGTTTGTTTTGGGAAAAATGTGCATTTTTCAGGTATAAATCACAGTTCTACATTGCAGCTGCAATCTGAAATAGTGCTGACCCAGCCAGAACAATTACAGAGACCAACGTCATATAACGAATTACTCATCTTAAAACATTTCAGAAAAATACACAGCGTACAGATATTGAAAGCCCAACATCTGGTGAATCCAAACAATATTTCAGATTTATTAAATGTTTTATAACGAAAACAAAATGTAGCGCTAAATTAGCATAGCTATACCAGGCAGATTCGGCTAGGCGCCCACGGCCAGTTCACATGCACAACAGATATGATATAACATCGTAAATTGGGTCTTACTATGGCTGATCTTTCATCAGAATGTTGATCAAAGTGTCCTTTGTCAAGATGAGTCGTTGGTTCCGTTCAGAATTGTTCCTTTCCCACTCCATTTAGCACAGGTACTGGTCGAGTGGCACGGATCTCTCAAACGTAAATAAAATCAGACAACGGAACACCACAAAACTCCCGAAAAAATTCAAATAATCTGATTAAACTATATTGAAAAAACATACATTACGATGATATGGTCACATGTATCAAACAAAATTCGACACGGAGATAGTTTTCATCCATAACGCCAGCAAAACAGTACACAATCGCAGCTCCAACTCGTGCGAATCAGAAAACCGGAAGTTGTCGGTCACGCCAAAGAAATAGGTCTTATTTCACGTCAGTACCAGATAAACAAAGAATTTCTCCTCTGACGTCCTCTTGACACCCAGAGGAAGGCGAATGAAGTGTGTTTCTGGTCATAGGGGTCATGACCATATATAGGCAGAGCGTTGAAGCGAGCATAGACTTCTTGCATTCTACTTCTTGGTCAGGGAAAGTGCTGTCAAATGACTTGTGTATCACTCAGAGACAAAATTGAAACGGTTTTAGAAACTAGAGATTGTTTTCTTTCCAATGGTATTATTTATATGCATATAGTAAGAGCAATAATTGAATAAGAGGCAGTTTAATCTGTAGAGCAAATTATGCTAATGGAAAAATAGCACCCCCTGTATTCTCAAGAAGTTAAAGAGAGACTTCGCATTTGGAAATCTCACTTCCGGATAGGAAAATGTCTGTAAAAAGAGTTCTGTTTCACTTAGAGAAATAATTCAAACGCTTTTAGAAACTAGAGACTGTTTTCTATCCAATAGTAATAAAAATATGCATATTGTACGAGCAAGAATTGAGTACGAGGCCGTTTAAATATCATACGATTTTCTCCAAAAGTGAAAACAGCACCCCCTTGTCCTCAACAGGTTAAAAATAAATATTAAAAAATTATGGAAAATGTCATTTATTGTGAATACCATTCCATTAACTGAAGACGTATCACACTGTGGAGGATAAGAGAAGAGAGGAATCCATCTCAGGGGTTAACTTCTAAAAAGTAAATCCATTACAAATGGAAACTCCAGATTCCAAGCTGCACTCCTTACAATTACAGCTGAACTATCAATAATGCCGGTCTCCAGAGATCTATGAAAATTACCATCAACAAATAGGTCAACTAATCAGACATCCCAGACATCCCAGTTTTAGGTGGTTACCTATATGAACTTCTCGTTCTTGCTAATGAGTTTGAACCTTTGGCAAAGTCAGCTGATTGGCTGATCAAACTAAGTACAGGTACTGCAATAGGCATATGATTGCATAAGAAGATGTCAGTCTGCATCATGTTCATATGGGACTGGAAGTCGAAGTGGAAACTAACAAACCCTTCTAGCAGGTTACCCTACCGTAAATGTGGAAAAAGTGGTAACACCTTTAAAATATGAAACTCTATAACAGTTTGATAGCTTAATCACACCATTCAATAGCATTGTGCAGCAGCGGCTTTAGGGTATGGGGGGTGGGGAGTGGGAGGGGTGAGGAGGTGGGGTGGGGCTTGGGTGATGTGATGAAACATGCATGAGTCTGTGAGCTGAGGCCGGGGCCAGAAAATGAAACCAATCTCTGCTACATTTGCTGAGTTGCAATGGTGGTGGAGCTGAGATGGGGTGGGGAAGTGGGGAGGGTGGAGTGGGAGGGGATAAGCGGTTTCCCTCCCCAGTGTGTTTGTACCTGAGTGAAGTAAAAAACACTTCCATTGGCAACGGGAAGGAAAGCTGAGAGAAGTAACTCTGCACAACAAAGTTTAACAGAGGAACATAATGGTGTAATGGAATGCAATGCTCAACTTTCCTCTTGTTTCATTTCAGTCTCTCTTCGTCATCATCATCATCATCCTCACTTCGATCTGGAAAAGCAGACCAGAGGCAGAAAAAAAGGGAAAAAATATAAACAAGGGGATTATTCCTTTACTTTTTCATTTGGGGAAAGAGTATAACACTAAGCAGTGGGAGCAATGGGTTTTGTCGTTTTTAGGCCACTGACTTTGGTACCCGGTTGATGAGATATAAACCCCAGCCATAAGCCTAGTTATGTCCCCTCCACACAAACACACACACACACACACACACACACACACACACACACACACACACACACACACACACACACACACACGTGCCACCCCCCCCCCCCTCCCCCACCACCAGCGTCCAAACATTTGGACTGACCCCGAGCTCCAGGCTCTATTTTTAGAATCCTACTCTTAATTCCCTCCCTGCAAAGACCAGAACTCTTCCCCTCCATCCCACTGGGTCATGACATATTTAAGAACCACTCCTGTATGAAATAAAGCATCAAAATACATGTTTACACTCCAACAAACCTGCTAAATATTAACTTTTTTTTAAAATGAACCTTTATTTAACTAGGAAGTGCCATTATTGAGGTGAGAATGTTTGTATTTGTATTGATTATGGATCCCCATTAGCGGCTGCCAAGGCAGGAGCTACTTTTCCTGGGGTCCAGCAAAATTAAGGCAGTTATACAATTTTAAAAACATTACAATACATTCACAGATTTCATAAACACACTGTGTGCCCTCAGGCCCCTACTACACCACTACCACATATCTACAGTACTAAATCCATGTGTATGTGTGTGTATAGTGCGCATGTTATCGAGTTAACTCTACAAATAGCACTGCTGGGTGATTTGAAAAGTCATAGTCAATTGATCAATAGCTTAATAATACTTTTATTAAAAAGGTTTATCTTTAATTTACAATCTGTAGAAACTATGAGAATAGAAAGGTTGAGAACTTTTGTGAAACATCACAGCACAGTTGAAAAACATATGACAAATAGAAACAAAACAAATGCATGGTGTTAAGAGATAGATGGGAGGGGTTGAGTGGAGCTGAAGGATGGGACTAAAAACAAGATAACTAATGTAAAAAATATGCTATGTCTGTAAAATGTATATAGGTCCAGAACTTTTGTGAAACAGCACATTAAAAAATATATGGAAAATAAACTCAAACTGGAAGGTCTTCAGAGATGTATGGCAGGGGTTGAGGATGGGATTAAAAACAAACAAAAGATATGTCACGCCCTGACCAGAGTTTGCTTTGTATGTTTTATGTTTTGGTTGGTCAGGGTGTGTAACGGCTGTCGTAGTCGTTCTCCTCCTCAGACGAGGAGGAGCATGGATCGGACCAAGATGCGGATTGGTAAGTATTCATATTTTAATGGGAAAACAACAAACACTACAAAATACAACAACCAACAAACGTGACTAACCCGAAACAGTCCTGTGTGGCCCAAACACTGACACAGGAACAAACACCCACAAAACACAGGTGAAACCCAGGCTGCCTAAGTATGATTCTCAATCAGGGACAACGATTGACAGCTGTCTCTGATTGAGAATCATACCAGGCCGAACACAAAATCCCAACATAGAAAATCAAACCTAGACCAACCCACCCAACTCACGCCCTGACCAACTAAAACAAATACAAAACAAAGGAAAACAGGTCAGGAACGTGACAGGGTGTGATCTGTGTGAGCATTCTATGTTGTTTGTCTGGTTTGTCTATTTCTGTGTTTGGCCTGATATGGTTCTCAATCAGAGACAGGTGTTTTGCGTTGTCTCTGATTGGGAACCATATTTAGGTAGCCTATTTTGTATTGTGGGTTGTGGGTTGTGGGTTATTGTCTATGTCTATGTGTAGTGTTTGTGTCAGCACTAGTTTTCATTAGCTTCACGTTCGTCGTTTATTGTTTTGTATTAGTTTGTCAAGTGTTCTCAATTTTCGTCTTCGTTAAATAAATCAAGAATGTATTCATTTCACGCTGCGCCTTGGTCCTCCTCTCTTCAACGTTACGACGAGTGTGACAAGATAACTATTGTAAAATACATTGTGTCATAAAATGTATATAGTATGTATAAGCTGGAAGTAGACGCCTAAGTGTTGTTGTCTATTAGTTTACTCCAATTAGGGGAGGGGTGGTAGTGTTTGGGGAAAATAATAAAGGAAAATATGTTTAAAGGAGACATCTTGTCACGGTTGTGTGTAGAGACGGACCAAGGCGCAGCGTGCTCTGAGTTCCACATCTTTATTTTTGTGAAACTTACAAAAACAAAAGGAAACAAACAACAAACCGTAACATACAGTGGGGCAAAAAAGTATTTAGTCAGCCACCAATTGTGCAAGTTCTCCCACTTAAAAAGATGAGAGAGGCCTGTAACTTTAATCATAGGTACACTTCAACTATGACAGACAAAATGAGAAAAAAAAATCCAGAAAATCACATTGTAGGATTTTTAATGAATTTATTTGCAAATTATGGTGGAAAATAAGTATTTGGTCAATAACAAAAGTTTATCTCAATACTTTGTTATATACCCTTTGTTGGCAATGACAGAGGTCAAACGTTTTCTGTAAATCTTCACAAGGTTTTCACACACTGTTGCTGGTATTTTGGCCCATTCCTCCATGCAGATCTCCTCTAGAGCAGTGATGTTTTGGGGCTGTTGCTGGGCAACACGGACTTTCAACTCCCTCCAAAGATTTTCTATGGGGTTGAGATCTGGAGACTGGCTAGGCCACTCCAGGACCTTGAAATGCTTCTTACGAAGCCACTCCTTCGTTGCCCGGGCGGTGTGTTTGGGATCATTGTCATGCTGAAAGACCCAGCCACGTTTCATCTTCAATGCCCTTGCTGATGGAAGGAGGTTTTCTCTCAAAATCTCACGATACATGGCCCCATTCATTCTTTCCTTTACACGGATCAGTCGTCCTGGTCCCTTTGCAGAAAAACAGCCCCAAAGCATGATGTTTCCACCCCCATGCTTCACAGTAGGTATGGTGTTCTTTGGATGCAACTCAGCATTCTTTGTCCTCCAAACACGACGAGTTGAGTTTTTACCAAAAAGTTATATTTTGGTTTCATCTGACCATATGACATTCTCCCAATCTTCTTCTGGATCATCCAAATGCTCTCTAGCAAACTTCAGACGGGCGTGGACATGTACTGGCTTAAGCAGGGGGACACGTCTGGCACTGCAGGATTTGAGTCCCTGGCGGCGTAGTGTGTTACTGATGGTAGGCTTTGTTACTTTGGTCCCAGCTCTCTGCAGGTCATTCACTAGGTCCCCCCGTGTGGTTCTGGGATTTTTGCTCACCGTTCTTGTGATCATTTTGACCCAACGGGGTGAGATCTTGCGTGGAGCCCCAGATCGAGGGAGATTATCAGTGGTCTTGTATGTCTTCCATTTCCTAATAATTGCTCCCACAGTTTATTTCTTCAAACCAAGCTGCTTACCTATTGCAGATTCAGTCTTCCCAGCCTGGTGCAGGTCTACAATTTTGTTTCTGGTGTCCTTTGACAGCTCTTTGGTCTTGGCCATAGTGGAGTTTGGAGTCTGACTGTTTGAGGTTGTGGACAGGTGTCTTTTATACTGATAACAAGTTCAAACAGGTGCCATTAATACAGGTAACAAGTGGAGGACAGAGGAGCCTCTTAAAGGTCTGTGAGAGCCAGAAATCTTGCTTGTTTGTAGGTGACCAAATACTTATTTTCCACCATAATTTGCAAATAAATTCATAAAAAATCCTACAATGTGATTTTCTGGATTTTTTTTCTCATTTTGTCTGTCATAGTTGAAGTGTACCTATGATGAAAATTACAGGCCTCTCTCATATTTTTAAGTGGGAGAACTTGCACAATTGGTGGCTGACTAAATACTTTTTTGCCCCACTGTAAGAGGTGCTACATGCACTAACTCAAAACAAGATCCCACAAAACACAGTAGGAAAATGGCTGCCTAAATATGATCCCCAATCAGAGACAACAATAAACAGTTGCCTCTGATTGGGAACCATACCAGGCCAATATAGAAATAAACACACTAGATCACCCAACCTAGTCACACCCCGACCTAACCAAAATCGAGAATAAAAAGGCTCTCTATGGTCAGGGCGTGACACATCTACAGTATATATATCTCTATATTACAAAGAAATATATGGGGGATTGGAAATGACGCAGATAATTACATTGATGGAAACTACAATTCATCTGCAAATTAAAGCTGATCTACCCCCCCAAAAAAAGAAAAAATAAGCATATTTATAATAATCCCTTTCCAAGGGAGCGTTGTCCCAACTCCCAAGATAGCAGCCAAAGCCAGACAGACCTGACTAAAGACATTCAACAGCAGGCAAAAGCTTTTGCAGCATTGTAGTCAATGTTCACTGTCCTATTCCATTGGCTGGGTAGAATATACTGTACCTCCAAGTTACAGCTGTGGGAGCTCCTCTCTCATAGCTATGACTCCAACCTTCCTTTTCCCTCACTGTCGGGAGACTACAGCCTACAGCCACCTGCCGAGATGCTGTGATCGCACCTGTCACAGTGAATTTACTGGCAGGTGAGCTCAGACGGAGGTGGTGGGTAGCAGCTCCAGACTGCAGACTGGACACCGCAGCCTTGTTTTATACTTCAGCTGTCTGTCTCCTGCATGATGCTGAGGCAACTGAACAATGAGCGGATGGGTCCACTAGTGTAGTAAAAAGACTATGGTGTAGGTTAGGGAGGCTAGGGGGTGGATTAAGGAGGCTAGGGGGCGGGTTATTAAGGAGGGTTTGGATTAAGGAGTTTGGGGGCGGGTTAAAGAGGCTAGGGTGTAGGTTAAAGAGACTAGGGGGCGGGTTAAAGAGGCTAGGGTGTAGGTTAAAGAGCCTAGGGGGCAGGTTAAGAAGGCTAGGGGGCGGGTTAAGGAGGCTAGGTTGTGCGTGGTCATCGGAGGTTAAAGAGGGGTTGTCCCTAGGAGCTAAAGAAAGTAGGGTGGGCTGTCAGGGCTAAAGAGGGTAAGGTATGGGTGGACCCCAGGGCTTAAAGAGGCTAGAGCCTGGGTGGGCTCCAGGGGGTAAGGCGGTTAGGGTGTGGTTGGGCCCAGAGATTAAGGGATGAATCGATATTAACATAGAAATTGACATAATGGGTACCTGGAGGAAAATGGGTGAGTGTCATACTTTTTCAATTTCAGTCACAGGGCATTTTTTAGCATTTTTTAAATCTAGTCCAGGGAAGGGTATTATATTTTGTAGTAGATTACATTTCTATATTTTTTTAGAGTTATAGAATTAGTTGCTTATTAGGCTATATATCGATGTGTGCCCGATGCTGCCCCTCATCTCTGATTCTCTGCTAGGTGTGCAATATCAAGTGTGCCTATAGGCTATTTAGCGTGGTCTCAATCACATGATCTATAGGCTATAAACTATGAAGAGAAGCACATAGCAAAATTATATTTCTAAGATAGCTGCTGGGAGGGTTTAAATAAAACTAGTCTGCATTACATACTGCAAAGAATATTCCAACCCTGAGCCCCGGACTGCTCTGCTCTTGCTAATCAAAAACGTTTTGGTGTACTGCCTAACCAATGACTGTGCTGTGTAAGGCCTACAGTGGTAGTTCAGGGGGAGAGTCAAAGGCTTCTTCCGATTATTTTTAGGATCAGGCCTGCTCCAAAAAATGCACTATCTTGCGTGCGGACTAGCCTATAGCCTATGTTCTGTTCAGTTTGAGAAGGAGAGCTAAAAAATGCTGAAAGTAGGCAAATTCGAGTAGGCATAATTCATTTAAACCGTCTTCATTTTAAGTTAACTTTACTAACAACAAGAGGGCTTTGTATTGGAGCCTATTTCTTCCATTTAAGAAATAAGAGGTAGGCCTACATGTTTGACCAAATAAATTAGGCTTTAGGCTGCTATATCCATAGATTTGTCAGCCAATTCCTCCACCCACAATGCACTCTTTATATAGCCTACCTCTGTGTCAGTGAAGGGCTGTTAAGTTAAAACCAAGACTCGAATTGAGGGGGTTATGAGAAGGTATGCCATAGGCCTACCTTTAATTAAAGAAAATTGCACAGGCCTACACCTTGTTAGCTTAATATTCTTATTCCATCCTTTAAATTTGTGTGTATTAGGTAGTTGTTGTGGAATTGTTAGATTACTTGTTAGATATTACTGCACTGTCGGAACTACAGTGGCTTGTGAAAGTATTCACCCCCCTTGGTATTTTTCCTATTTTGTTGCCTTACAAATCAAATCAAATCAAATGTATTTATATACCCCTTCTTACATCAGCTGATATCTCAAAGCGCTGTACAGAAACCCAGCCTAAAACCCCAAACAGCAAGCAATGCAGATGTAGAAGCACGGTGGCTGGGAAAAACTCCCTAGAAAGGCCAAAAATTAGGAAGAAACCTAGAGAGGAACCAGGCTATGAGGGGTGGAGTCCTCTTCTGGCTGTGCCGGGTGGAGATTATAACAGAACATGGCCAAGATGTTCAAATGTTCATAAATGACCAGCATGGTCAAATAATAATAATCACAGTAGTTGTCGAGGGTGCAGCAAGTCAGTACCTCAGGAGTAAATGTCAGTTGGCTTTTCATAGCCGATCATTAAGAGTATCTCTATCGCTCCTGCTGTCTCTAGAGAGTTGAAAACAGCAGGTCTGGGACAGGTAGCACGTCCGGTGAACAGGTCAGGGTTCCATAGCCGCAGGCAGAACAGTTGAAACTGGAGCAGCAGCACGGCCAGGTGGACTGGGGACAGCAAGGAGTCATCATGCCAGGTAGTCCTGAGGCATGGTCCTAGGGCTCAGGTCCTCCGAGAGAGAGAATGAAAGAGAGAAAGAGAGAATTAGAGAGAGCATACTTAAATTCACACAGGACACCGGATAAGACAGGCGAAGTACTCCAGATATAACAGACTGACCCTAGCCCCCCGACACATAAACTACTGCAGCATAAATACTGGAGGCTGAGACAGGAGGGGTCAGGAGACACTGTGGCCCCAACCTGGAATTAAAATAGATTTTGGGGGGGTTGTATCATTTGATTTACACAAAATACCTACCACTTTGAAAATGCAACATATTTTTTTATTGTGAAACAAACAAGAAGTAAGACAAAAAAACGGAGAACTTGAGCCTGCATAACTATTCACCCCCCCCAAAGTCAATACTTTGTAGAGACACCTTTTGCAGCAATTACAGCTGCCAGTCTCTTAGGGTATGTCTCTGTAAGCTTGGCACATCTAGCCACTGGGATTTTTGGCCATTCTTCAAGGCAAAACTGCTCCAGCTCCTTCAAGTTGGATGGGTTCCACTGATGTACAACAATCTTTAAGTCATACCACAGATTCTCAATTGGATTGAGTTCTGGGCTTTGACTAGGCCATTCAAGACATTTAAATGTTTCCCCTTAAATCACTCGAGTGTTGCTTTAGCAGTATGCTTAGGGTCATTGTCCTGCTGGAAGGTAAACCTCCGTCCCAATCTCAAATCTCTGGCAGACTGAAACAGGTTTCCCGCAAAAATATCCCTGTATTTAGCGCCATCCATCATTCCTTCAATTCTGACCAGTTTCCCAGTCCCTGCCAATGAAAAACATCCCCACAGCATGATGCTGCCGCCACCATGCTTCACTATGGGAACGGTGTTCTCTGGGTGATGAGAGGTGTTGGGTTTTCGCCAGACATAGCGTTTTCCTTGATGGCCAAAAAGCTACATTTTAGTCTCATCTGACCAGAGTACCTTCTTCCATATTTTTGGGGAGTCTCCCACATGCCTTTTGTCAAACACCAAACGTGCTTGCTTATTTTTTTCTTTAAGCAATGGCTTTCTTCTGGCCACTCTTCCGTAAATCCCAGCTCTGTGGAGTGTATGGCTTAAAGTGGTCCTATGGTCAGATACTCCAATCTCCGCTGTGGAGCTTTGCAGCTCCTTCAGGGTTATCTTTGGTCTCTTTGTTGCCTCTCTGATTAATGCCCTCCTTGCCTGGTCCGTGTTTGAAAGCTCCTTGGTCTTCATGGTGCCGCTTGCTTGGTGGTGACCCTTGCTTAGTGGTGTTGCAGACTCTGGGGCCTTTCAGAACATGTGTATATATACTGAGATCATGTGACACTTAGATTGAACCCAGGTGGATTTTATTTTACTAATAATGTGACTTCTGAAGGTAATTGGTTGCACAAGATCTTATTTAGGGGCTTCATAGCAAAGGGGGTGAATACATATGAACGCACCACTTTTCCGATTTTTATTTTTTCTATAATTTTTGGAAACATTTTTTTTTCTTTTTTTTCACTTCACCAATTTTGACTATTTTGTGTATGTCCATTACATGAAATCCAAATAAAAATTAATTTAAATTACAGGTTGTAATGCAACAAGTTAGGAAAAACGCCAAGGGAGATGAATACTTTTGCAAGGCATTGTAGAAGCACAAGCATTTCGCTACACTCACATTAACATCTGCTAACCATGTGTATGTGACCAATAAAATGTGATTTGATTTGATAAGATTTAAAGTTATCTATACCAGCGCTTTGGTCCTTAATGCTTTATGGTATAAACAAGCTTTAATATAGGCCTGGAAAAAGACGTGACTCGTGACTCGTGACGATGCATATGGGGATAGAATAGTTTTATTCAGAGGCTGCGCTACAACCTTCTAAAAAATGGACTTTGCTTGTACAGAAATGGATTAAGCTATTCACTTTCTGTACAGTAGAAGATGTTTAAACTCAGCTTTTAGGGAAACACTTGTGAGCTGTCCTTGGGTTCAGCTACGGAAGAAGTGTAGCCAGCAGTTAAAGCTCACATTTTTCTGTGTCGGTAGACCTACTCTGTCTGGGGTGGAAAGGTAGGCCTAACTTTTGATAGTACCATGCTCAGATTCCTAATGGTTTTTCAGATTAAATGATTTGCAAACAGGGACAGTTTCGCTGCAAAAAAGAAACGCTGATTTGGCATTGGATAAATATGATAAGATGAACACATAGGCCTATCTCTCTGTCCATTCTTACCCTGTCATTTCAGTAATGTGTGTGGTATTAAAAAATATTTTGCTAATATGTAAAATGAGGTATAATTGCATGACATTTTTACAAAAGGCAATTTTTTTCTGATCTGTAAATAGGATGACAGATTCATGCAATGTTTTTACTATAAAGGAGATCTTTCCACCTCTACTCTTGTCCACAGTGATCTGCGAACCCACAACCTTCTGGCCAGCAGCCCTGTGTTACCATGTAATACTTACAGTACAAAGAACAGTTTCTAAAACTGCACGTGAGGTAGACATGTTATCTGCTATCCACTTAAAGTTGTAATTATTATTTTTGGTATAGGGGAGGGTCACTTGTTTTTTTTCAAGTGTTCAGGGAGGGTTTAGGTAAAATATATTTTGCTGAAGGGAGAGCCATCCATTTTCATATCAGAGGTAAGATTTTCTCCATGTAACCCTTATTATAAGTAATGTTCACTCCCTGAGGAGGGTAGAGTGTGCGTGGGCTGTGGGGGCTAAAGGGGGCAGTTAAGAGGCGGAATGGTTTCGCCCGGTTTACTTACTGAATAGAGTTAATTGTTCGGTTACATACTGCTGAAGTACTGAACATTCAGAAGGAGTGATGACATAATGCAATATCAATGGTGTTAACTTTTCTGTATGGTGTCATATAATTCTGTGTCATGTGTGAAATACTGTATCGTGACATATCCTCTTATACCTCATCATTGTTCAGGATATGTATTGTTATTGTGATGTTTTGGAGGGGAAGTGGTACTGTATTACTGTAAAAGGGGGGTGGGTCTGAGGGAGCTGCTGTTCTGTGTGGCTTTGAGGACAAGCACCCTGTCATGCATTTAATTGTTCTTAAACTGGAGGATTTCAGGCGGAAACCCTCCCTTTCCAGACCGATACGATAAAGAATAGCTTGACCATTGTTCATAGCGCACCCTCCCAAACAAACAAACAGTTTCAGGAAACTAAGCGTATGTCGCATGTCACTACTTCACAGTAGAGGCATTTAAACATTAACATCATTTTTTTAATCAAAATGTGTTTTTTAGCAGAAATGCGAACTTTCATGTGCCTTAATCTTGTCAATAGGGGGGCGCTGTTTTCACTTTGGAAAAAATCGTGCCCAAATTAAACGGCCTCGTCCTCTGTTCTAGATCATACAATATGCATATTATTATTACTATTGGATAGAAAACACTCAGAAGTTTCTAAAACTGTTTGAATTATATCTGTGAGTAAAACAGAACTCATTTGGCAGCAAACTTCCATACAGGAAGTGAAAAATCTGAAAACGAGGCTCTGTTTCAGGGCCTGTCTATTCAACTGGCTTTTATTTATCGATATGTATGCACTTCATACGCCTTCCACTAGATGTCAACAGGCAGTGGAAGGTGGAATGGGGTGTCTAGCTTGATCTGAGGCCGAATAAGAGCTTTTGGAGTGACAGGTCCGGTATTTTCTTTGTCTTCGACGGCGCGCGGGGGACCTCGACATTGTCTTCTGAAAAGCGTTCGGTATACACGGCGAATATCTCCGGCTCTGATTTTATTTGATACATATGATAAAAACATCATAAAGTAGGTTTTTTCAACCGAGTTTTATCAGTTTATTCAACGTTTAATGGGACTTTTGGAATTTTCCGTTCTTTGCGCCAAGAGATGATGGGAATGTCCGCGCCACAATGCTAGCCAAGGTTGCTAATTCGACAGAAGAAATGGACATTCTAAAACCAAACAACGATTTATTCTGGAAATAGGACTCCTTGTACAACATTCTGATGGAAGCTCAGCAAAAGTAAGACAACATTTCTGATGTTATTTCGTATTTCTGTGTAATATGTTGATGCCTATTCTCCGCCGTGTTGGTGAGCGCTGTCTCACAATAACCCAAGCTGTATGTTGTGGTAAGGTTATTTAAAAAAATCTAACACAGCGGTTGCATTAATTATGGCTGCAGTCCCGTTAACGGGATCGATATGACAACAGCCAGTCGAAGTGCAGGGCGCCAAATTAAAAAAACAGAAATCTCATAATTATAATTCCTCAGACATTCATGTGTTTTATATAATTTTAAAGGTAATCTTGTTGTTAATCCCACCAAAGTGTCCGATTTCAAATAGGCTTTTCAGCGAAAGCACTACAATCGATTATGTTAGGTCACCACAAAACCACAATAACCACAGCCATTTTTTCCAGCTAAAGATAGCTTTCACAAAAACCAGAATAGAGATAAAATTAATCACTAACCTTCGATTATTTTCATCAGATGACACTCATAGGACTTCATGTTACACAATACATGCATGTTTTGTTTGATTAAGTTCATATTTATATAAAAAAATCTGAGTTTACATTGAGGCGTTAGATTCACTAGTTGCAAAAACATCAAGTGACTTTGCATAGCCACATCGTTTCAACAGAAATACTCAACATAAATATAAATGATAATACAAGTAATACACATAGAATTATAGATATACCTCTCCTTAATGCAACCGCTGTGTCAGATTTCAAAAAAACTTTACGGAAATATAAACCATGCAATAATCTGAGACGGAGCTCAGATGATTAGCCAAATTAGCCACCATGTTGGACTCAACAGAAACCAGAAAATTACCTTTAATGAACTTCATCAGAATGCAGTCCTAGGAATCCCAGGTCCACAATAAATGCTTGATTTGTTCGTTCATGTCCGTTATTTATGTCAAATTAGCTACTTTCGAATTGTTCACCAAATACCCTAACCAAAGTCTCAAAGCGCGACCACTATAACGTGACGAAATGTCCAAACGTTCCGTTACAGTCAGTAGAAACATGGCAAACGATGTACTGAATCAATCTTTAGAATGTTGTTAACATACATCTTGAATAACGTTCCAACCGGAGAACTATATCGACTTCAATTGAGAGATGGAACGGAGCTGCCTCTCATGTGAACGCGCGTGTTGAATGCATGGTCACCTCATGGCAGTGATTACTAAATTCTGTCTCCTTCGACCCCCCCTTCACATTAGATCCATCAGACTTAGTTCTATTGACTGGTGACATCTAGTGGAAGCCGTAGGAAGTGAAAACCCATCCATATCTCTCTGTATTTTCAATAAGAGATTGGTTGAAAATATGGCACCCCCAGAAAAAATCCAAACAGGAAGTGGAACTTCTCAGGTTTTTGCCTGCCATATGAGTTCTGTTAATCTCACAGACTTAATTCAAACAGTTTTAGAAACTTTAGAGTGTTTTCTATCCAATACTAATAATAATATGCATATATTAGCAACTGAGACTGAGGAGCTGGCCGTTTACAATGGGCACCTTTCATCCAAGCTACTCAATACTGCCCCTTCAGCCATAAGAATTAACAAGAAATTTGTGGAGTGGTTGAAAAACGAGTTTTAATGACTCCAACCTAAGTGTATGTAAACTTCCAACTTCAACTGTATGTTTCCCATGTCAATAAAGCCCCTTAAATTGAAAGTGAATTGAGAGAGAGAGAGAGAGAGAGAGAGAGAGAGAGAGAGAGAGAGACAGACAGACAGACAGACAGACAGACAGACAGACAGACAGACAGACAGACAGACAGACAGACAGACAGACAGACAGACAGACAGACAGACAGACAGACAGACAGACAGACAGACAGACAGACAGACAGAGACAGAGACACAGCGAGAGAGAGCGAGAGAGAAAGAGAGAGAGAGAGAGAGAGAGAGAGAGAGAGAGACAGACAGACAGACAGACAGACAGACAGACAGACAGACAGACAGACAGACAGACAGACAGACAGACAGACAGACAGACAGACAGACAGACAGACAGACAGACAGACAGAGACAGAGACAGAGACAGAGAGCGAGAGAGAGCGAGAGAGCGAGCGAGCAGAGAGAGAGAGCAGAGAGAGAGAGCGAGAGAGAGAGAGAGAGAGAGAGAGAGAGAGAGAGAGAGACAGAGAGACAGAGAGAGAGAGAGAGAGAGAGACACAGATGTATAAACCCGTAGTGGATCATTTACATTTTCGTCATTTAGGAGACAATCTTATCCAGAGCGACTTACAGTTAGTTCATTCATCTTAAGATAGCTAGGTGGGACAACCACACATCATAGTCATAGTAAGTACATTTTTCCTCAATAAAGTCAGCTAGTAAGGGGGAAAAGAGTCAAGTGCGAGTGGTAGTTCACGAAAGGCTTTTTTTATTTAGGGCTGTGAGATCCCAAGAAGCCAGAGGTGGCCAACCGTGATGGAGAGGTCTTGGAGCAGGCAGGCCTTGCCTGGGATGAAGAGCAGCTCCACCTTGTCGAGGTTGAGCTTGAGGTGGTGGGCTGACATCCAAGCTGAGATATCTGCCAGTCACGCAGAGGTGGGTTTGAGAAGGGTGGAAGAAGAAAAGTAGTTGAATGTCATCTGCATAGCAATTATAGGAGCGACCAGGTGATGATATGACAGAGCCAAGTGACTTGGTGTATAGAGAGAAGAGGGCATAGAACCTAGCCCTGGGGGACACCAGTAGTGAGAGTACGTGACGCAGACACAGACCATCTCCACGTCACCTGGTAGGAGCGGCCTGCCAGGTAGGATGCAATCCAAGAGTGTGCAGAGCCTGAGAAGCCCAGCCCTCCGAGAGTGGAGAGGAGGATCTGATGGTTCACATTGTTGAAGGCAGCGGATAGATCTAGGAGGATGAGAACAGAGAGAGTCAGCTTTGGCAGTGTGGAGAGCCTCCATGACACAGAGAAGAGCAGTCTCAGTTGAGTGACCCGTCTTGAAGCCTGACCGCATGGGTCAAGAGACACCATGCTCAAGTGTTTTGGAAAGAAAAGAAAGAAGGGATACCAGTCTGTAGTGTTTTACATCAGGGGTGTGGAGTGTTGGTTTCCCGAGGAAGGGAGCAACTCTGGCCATTTTGAAGTCAGAGGGGACGTAGTCAGTGGTCAGGGATGAGTTGATGAGGGAAGTGAGGAGTGGGAGAAGATCTCCAGAGATTGTCTGGAGAAGGGAATGGGGTTGAGATGGGCAGGTTGTCAGGCAGCCAGACCTCATTAGTCACAGGATGTCATCTGTAGAGAGAGGGGAGAAAGAGGTCAAGGCATAGGGTAGTTCTGTGTGAGTGGGACCAGTGGACGCAATAGGCTGAGTGAATGAGGAGCGGATGTCGTCAACCTTCTTTTCAAGTGGTTGTCAAAATCGTCCGCGGAGATGGAGGGGGTGGAAGATTAACCTGTCTTGGGTACGTGAGACGTTAGCGTCCCACCTCTTCAACAGCCAGTGAAACTGCTGGGCGCCAAATTCAAATACAGAAATACTCATTATAAAAATTCAGAAAACAAAACATATTTTACATAGGTCAGATTTTAAAAATGCTTTACGGCGAAAGCATACCTTACGATTATTTGAGAACATAGCCCACTAGACAAATCATTACAAACAGTAACCAGCCAAGTAGAAGAGTTACACAAGTCAGAAATAGAGATACATTTAATCCCGTACCTTTGATGATCTTCATATGGTTGCACTCAGCAGACATTCATTTACTCAATAAATGTTCCTTTTGTTCGATAAAGTCTCTTTATATCCAAAAACCTCAGTTTTGTTTGCCCGTTTTCTTCAGTAATCCACAGGCTCAAACGCAGTCAAAACAGGAAGACAAAAAAAAGCAAATTGTATCCGTAAAGTTCATAGAAACATGTCAAACGATGTTTATATTCAATCCTTTTTAGCCTAAATAATCGATAATATTTCAACCGGACAATAACGTCGTCAATTTAAAAGGTAAACAAGAAAGGCACTCTCTCCGTCTCGTGCATGAAAAAGCTCTGTGACACTTTAGGGTCCACTCATTCAGACTGCTCTTACTTCCTCATTTTTCAGGATACAAGCTTGAAACAATTTCTAAAGACTGTTGACATCTCGTGGAAGGCATAGAAACTGCAATTTGAGTCCTAAGTCAATGGATACTGTAATGGCATTGAATAGAAAACTACAAAATAAAAATAAAAATACTTCCTGAATGGATTTTTCTCAGGTTTTCGCCTGACAAATCAGTTCTGTTATACTCACAGACACTATTTGAACAGTTTTGGAAACTTTAGAGTGTTTTCTATCCAATCTACCAGTTATATGCATATCATATCTTCTGGGCCCGAGAAGCATGCATTTCATCCAGCCTCTAGTAAAGATGAGGTCAAGCGTATTACCTGCCTTGTGCATGGGAGGGGACTGGGAAAGGGTGAGGTCAAAATAGGAAAGGAGGGGAAAGAAAGAGTTGGAAAGAAATGAATGGAAGGCAGACGTCAGGAGGTTGAAGTCGCGCAGTACAAAGAGTGGTTAACCATCGTCAGGAAGTGAGCTTATCAAGGTGTCAAGCTCCTTGAGGAACTCTCTAAGGGCAACTGGCGGGCAATAAATGACAACAATGTTAAGCTTGAGTGGACAAGTGACAGTGACAGTGACAGCATGGAATTCAAATGAGGAGATGAACAGGTGAGTGAGAGACAAAAGAGAAAATCTCCATTTATGAGAAATGAGCAGCCCTGTGCCACCACCGCGACGACCAGATGCTCTCAGAAAACGTTGTCAGATGAAGAGAGAGCAGCTGGAGTAGCAGTGATCTCTGGGGTGATTCATGTCTCCGTCAGGGCCAAAACATCTAGGGACTGAAGAGCAGTTCTTGAATGTGAACTGGGAAAGACTGACACTGATTACCAAAACCACAACAATCACAAATTGCCCCACTCCTTAATCCTGGTTGATGCGTCATCAATCATCTGCTAGTTATGAGTAGACAGCAGGGACGACAGGCATCACTTAAAGTAGATGGTCTTAGCTAGCAAAAAGACAGTACTAGACAACAACAGATTAAGACAAAAAGTATATTTATCACTCCAGGAGATTACTATGTCACTAAAGCTTTATTTAAAGCTTTATCTACAGTCTTTAGCTCCTCTACCAAGTCGGATACATGTGCTAACAGTGTACTGTGTAAACAGTGTTTTCATGCAGGGAAAACCTTCCGTCAGCGGGAACAGAGCTTGTTGAACAACAGCACCTGGCTTAAAGGTTATGCTACTGGGCTCCAGGGAGAGAATACAGGAGCTGAATACCACTATGTCATAACAGCTATGTTACCGAGTCGAAAGCAAACGTGACCATTTTCTAAAAGTGGATGACATATCAATAGTCCTGTTTTACTAGGGTCTCGCAGAGCAGCAAGGGAGCCATTTGCATCTGATTACAAGCTGTACATCTGGAGGATGATTCCGCGCTGGCTGGACAGTAAGGCTCAGGGTTTCATATGTGTAGTAATCACAGGAGGTTGGTGGCACCTTAATTGTGGTAATGACTGGAGCGGAGTCAGTGGAATGGTATCAAACACATCAAACACATGGTTTCCAGGTGTTTGATGCCATTCCATTTGCTAAGTTCCGGACGTTATTATGAGCCGTTCTCCCCTCAGCAGCCTCCACTGGTAGTAATCGCTAAGTAGACAGTAAGGCTCAGGGTTTCATGTGTAGTAATCGCAAAGTAGACATGGGTGGTTTGGACAGAGAAAACACACCTATGTGCTCACAGACTGATATGACAATCATGAGACACACACGTGCCTACAGAGACATAGAAATACCCACATGCACTCACACACACACACACACACACACACACACACACACACACACACACACACACACACACACACACACACAATGCAAATGTACTGTAATTGAAAGAAAAATCTGTTTCCTCCCACTTGAAGATCTGCACCAACCCAAAACAGGAGACAAACATTTGAAGATTTAGACTTCAAATGACAGCTGAGGTACGAAAAAGGAGATAAATTACCAAATCACGTCAAACACATTCACTACAAAGAAATGAACCGAAACAAACTAGAGTGGAAGAGTGCTTGTGACATCCTGAAGGGAAGAAAGGAACGAGAAGGTGACAGAGGGGAGGAGACAGACATTCACACACACACACACACACACACACACACACACACACACACACACACACACACACACACACACACACACACACACACACACACACACACACACACACACACACACACACACACACACACACACACACACACACAGGTTTAGTCTGTAAGTGTCTATGAGGGAGGTTTTAGTGGTGACAGAGGGAGGGGGACGGAGAAGTAAACAGAAGGTTCTTTGATACAGTTGAAACAGATGTTGAGGAAAACACAGCCTTTTCCCCCTGTAAAGACCCACCTGAGCTGGCAGGTAGCAGCATCCATATGGCTCTGTGTTCACATTGTAACACTAATGAGACTGCAAGATTAGGTGTGTGTGTGCGTGTGTGTGTGTGTTTGGATTTTTAGCAGTCATAGGAGTGTATTGCTGCCGATTAGGCATCATTTTCAAGCCTAATTTGTCATGTTGAGGAAGGAAAGAAATAGAGAAGGAAGTTAAGAAAGGAAAACTATCTATATACTTTTTCACTTTGAATCACTTTAGAAGTGTGTGTGTGTGTGTGTGTGTGTGTGTGTGTGTGTGTGTGTGTGTGTGTGTGTGTGTGTGTGTGTGTGTGTGTGTTTGTGTTTGTGTTTGAATGTGTGTGTGTGTATGTGTGTGTCTGTGTGTCTGTGTGTCTGTGTGTGTGTGTGCCCATTTTCTCTGCACAGAATTTTAATTAATGCCTCTCAAATCAATTCAAATCATATTCAGAATCTCTTTGTGGGAAAGTCCATCCATCTCTTGTGTGTGTCTGTGTGTGTGTGTGTGTGTGTGTGTGTGTGTGTGTGTGTGTGTGTGTGTGTGTGTGTGTGTGTGTGTGTGTGTGTGTGTGTGTGTGTGTGCTTGCTTGCTTGCATGTGTGTTTCTTGTGCTTTTTCCTCATCAAGGACTCCTGACAAAGATTTATCAAGACTACTGTCAATATGGTCAATTGATTTTGTGCTAATTATTCAATAAATGAGTTACACTGATCGGTTGATCAAATGTATTTACTAGTCATTTTTGTTCTGGGTATCGTAATGGATCAGTTTCTCCACTCTCTCTCTCTCCCTACCTGCCTTTCCTTCCTCCTCGGCAGCTCGGTTGTACTCTACTAGTCAGATTGTTTCTCTGAAGGACATCCGAACACTTTCAAAAGGCTATAACAAATCAAACTGTTCCCTGAACCTAATATCAAACAGGCCTGGTGTCAGCATTTATTAGAGAAATCAGATTCTCTCACCCCCTCCCACTACCCCCCCCCCCCCCCCCCCCCCCCCCCTTCGCAGTATTCCAACACGCAGTGGACCCTTTGAAGTTCGAAAGAATGCAGGATCTCAAATTACCCTGGAGACACGGCTGATAGTCTTTGAAGTCCTCATTTGATAGCACTCTTTTCTCTGCTCCCTCTCCATCTCTCTCTCTCTTTCCCTCGCTCCCTCTCTCCATACACAACGAGGTTTCCAAACACACACCCATGTAGTCATGTGAACAGACACACACACACACTAGCTTTTTAATCAGTGTACTAAATATGACCCTAGGGATATGGACATAGTGGGGTGCCGGAGCAGCCCTCCAAGCGCAGCATTAGTAAACCCACTGACAGTGATGAACCAGGGAATACTCAGGGAAACTGGGAATTATGATCCATTGAACACAGCCTGTAGCATGGGGAGGAGTGGGCAGAAGTCTCTCTGGAGTATTGTACGATGAAATGCCCATTACATCATTCTCACTACCCATTAGTACTATTAATTTAAAGTTGCAATATGTAACTTTTTGTATTTTTTTATGTTCAAAAGCTCCAATAATTCGCTAGTGGTCAACCAATGTGATGCAACAGTAACAATATTGCGCCTCTAGTCTGCCTAAGAACCACTTTATTAATTGGTTTTCATTTTCTCTGTCAGGTCGGATTTTCCCGCCAGATTTTATGTGCGCAAAATGAGTGATGTGTTTTCCTTCAGTCCATGGCCAACACTTGGCTAAAGACTAGCAGAGATAGCTAGCTTACAGACATGGCAGACGCGAGGGGCAAATTACCTGACCTAGCAGCAACTAGCGTTACTCTTCCATCTAAGCCAAATGACCTGACCTAGCAGCAACTAGCGTTACTCTTCCATCTAAGCCAAATGACCTGACCTAGCAGCAACTAGCGTTACTCTTCCATCTAAGCCAAATGACCTTACCTAGCAGCAACTAGCGTTACTCTTCCATCTAAGCCAAATGACCTGACCTAGCAGCAACTAGCGTTACTCTTCCATCTAAGCCAAATGACCTGACCTAGCAGCAACTAGCGTTACTCTTCCATCTAAGCCAAATGACCTGACCTAGCAGCAACTAGCGTTACTCTTCCATCTAAGCCAAATGACCTGACCTAGCAGCAACTAGCGTTACTCTTCCATCTAAGCCAAATGACCTGACCTAGCAGCAACTAGCGTTACTCTTCCATCTAAGCCAAATGACCTGACCTAGCAGCAACTAGCGTTACTCTTCCATCTAAGCCAAATGACCTGACCTAGCAGCAACTAGCGTTACCCTTCCATCTAAGCCAAATGACCTGACCTAGCAGCAACTAGCGTTACTCTTCCATCTAAGCCAAATGATCTGACCTAGCAGCAACTAGCGTTACTCTTCCATCTAAGCCAAATGACCTGACCTAGCAGCAACTAGCGTTACTCTTCCATCTAAGCCAAATGACCTGACCTAGCAGCAACTAGCGTTACTCTTCCATCTAAGCCAAATGACCTGACCTAGCAGCAACTAGCGTTACTCTTCCATCTAAGCCAAATGACCTGACCTAGCAGCAACTAGCGTTACTCTTCCATCTAAGCCAAATGACCTGACCTAGCAGCAACTAGCGTTACTCTTCCATCTAAGCCAAATGACCTGACCTAGCAGCAACTAGCGTTACTCTTCCATCTAAGCCAAATGACCTGACCTAGCAGCAACTAGCGTTACTCTTCCATCTAAGCCAAATGCGACCTGCAGCCTAGCGACCCCCGCCAAGCTACCGCAGCCAGCGTTACTCTTCCATCTAAGCCAAATGACCTGACCTAGCAGCAACTAGCGTTACTCTTCCATCTAAGCCAAATGACCTGACCTAGCAGCAACTAGCGTTACTCTTCCATCTAAGCCAAATGACCTGACCTAGCAGCAACTAGCGTTACTCTTCCATCTAAGCCAAATGACCTGACCTAGCAGCAACTAGCGTTACTCTTCCATCTAAGCCAAATGACCTGACCTAGCAGCAACTAGCGTTACTCTTCCATCTAAGCCAAATGACCTGACCTAGCAGCAACTAGCGTTACTCTTCCATCTAAGCCAAATGACCTGACCTAGCAGCAACTAGCGTTACTCTTCCATCTAAGCCAAATGACCTGACCTAGCAGCAACTAGCGTTACTCTTCCATCTAAGCCAAATGACCTGACCTAGCAGCAACTAGCGTTACTCTTCCATCTAAGCCAAATGACCTGACCTAGCAGCAACTAGCGTTACTCTTCCATCTAAGCCAAATGACCTGACCTAGCAGCAACTAGCGTTACTCTTCCATCTAAGCCAAATGACCTGACCTAGCAGCAACTGCGACCCCCGCCTGCCTGCCTAGCACTGCGCTCTCCATCTAAGCCAAATGACCTGACCTAGCAGCAACTAGCGTTACTCTTCCATCTAAGCCAAATGACCTGACCTAGCAGCAACTAGCGTTACTCTTCCATCTAAGCCAAATGACCTGACCTAGCAGCAACTAGCGTTACTCTTCCATCTAAGCCAAATGACCTGACCTAGCAGCAACTAGCGTTACTCTTCCATCTAAGCCAAATGACCTGACCTAGCAGCAACTAGCGTTACTCTTCCATCTAAGCCAAATGACCTGACCTAGCAGCAACTAGCGTTACTCTTCCATCTAAGCCAAATGACCTGACCTAGCAGCAACTAGCGTTACTCTTCCATCTAAGCCAAATGACCTGACCTAGCAGCAACTAGCGTTACTCTTCCATCTAAGCCAAATGACCTGACCTAGCAGCAACTAGCGTTACTCTTCCATCTAAGCCAAATGACCTGACCTAGCAGCAACTAGCGTTACTCTTCCATCTAAGCCAAATGACCTGACCTAGCAGCAACTAGCGTTACTCTTCCATCTAAGCCAAATGACCTGACCTAGCAGCAACTAGCGTTACTCTTCCATCTAAGCCAAATGACCTGACCTAGCAGCAACTAGCGTTACTCTTCCATCTAAGCCAAATGACCTGACCTAGCAGCAACTAGCGTTACTCTTCCATCTAAGCCAAATGACCTGACCTAGCAGCAACTAGCGTTACTCTTCCATCTAAGCCAAATGCCCTGACCTAGCAGCAACTAGCGTTACTCTTCCCATCTAAGCCAAATGACCTGACCTAGCAGCAACTAGCGTTACTCTTCCTCTAAGCCAAATGACCTGACCTAGCAGCAACTAGCGTTACTCTTCCATCTAAGCCAAATGACCTGACCTAGCAGCAACTAGCGTTACTCTTCCATCTAAGCCAAATGACCTGACCTAGCAGCAACTAGCGTTACTCTTCCATCTAAGCCAAATGACCTGACCTAGCAGCAACTAGCGTTACTCTTCCATCTAAGCCAAATGACCTGACCTAGCAGCAACTAGCGTTACTCTTCCATCTAAGCCAAATGACCTGACCTAGCAGCAACTAGCGTTACTCTTCCATCTAAGCCAAATGACCTGACCTAGCAGCAACTAGCGTTACTCTTCCATCTAAGCCAAATGACCTGACCTAGCAGCAACTAGCGTTACTCTTCCATCTAAGCCAAATGACCTGACCTAGCAGCAACTAGCGTTACTCTTCCATCTAAGCCAAATGACCTGACCTAGCAGCAACTAGCGTTACTCTTCCATCTAAGCCAAATGACCTGACCTAGCAGCAACTAGCGTTACTCTTCCATCTAAGCCAAATGACCTGACCTAGCAGCAACTAGCGTTACTCTTCCATCTAAGCCAAATGACCTGACCTAGCAGCAACTAGCGTTACTCTTCCATCTAAGCCAAATGACCTGACCTAGCAGCAACTAGCGTTACTCTTCCATCTAAGCCAAATGACCTGACCTAGCAGCAACTAGCGTTACTCTTCCATCTAAGCCAAATGACCTGACCTAGCAGCAACTAGCGTTACTCTTCCATCTAAGCCAAATGACCTGACCTAGCAGCAACTAGCGTTACTCTTCCATCTAAGCCAAATGACCTGACCTAGCAGCAACTAGCGTTACTCTTCCATCTAAGCCAAATGACCTGACCTAGCAGCAACTAGCGTTACTCTTCCCCAAATGACCTGACCTAGCAGCAACTAGCGTTACTCTTCCATCTAAGCCAAATGACCTGACCTAGCAGCAACTAGCGTTACTCTTCCCATCTAAGCCAAATGACCTGACCTAGCAGCAACTAGCGTTACTCTTCCATCTAAGCCAAATGACCTGACCTAGCAGCAACTAGCGTTATTCTTCCATCTAAGCCAAATGACCTGACCTAGCAGCAACTAGCGTTACTCTTCCATCTAAGCCAAATGACCTGACCTAGCAGCAACTACGCTCCATCTAAGCCAAATGACCTGACCTAGCAGCAACTACGTTCTCTTCCATCTAAGCCAAATGACCTGACCTAGCAGCAACTAGCGTTACTCTTCCATCTAAGCCAAATGACCTGACCTAGCAGCAACTAGCGTTACTCTTCCATCTAAGCCAAATGACCTGACCTAGCAGCAACTAGCGTTACTCTTCCATCTAAGCCAAATGACCTGACCTAGCAGCAACTAGCGTTACTCTTCCATCTAAGCCAAATGACCTGACCTAGCAGCAACTAGCGTTACTCTTCCATCTAAGCCAAATGACCTGACCTAGCAGCAACTAGCGTTACTCTTCCATCTAAGCCAAATGACCTGACCTAGCAGCAACTAGCGTTACTCTTCCATCTAAGCCAAATGACCTGACCTAGCAGCAACTAGCGTTACTCTTCCATCTAAGCCAAATGACCTGACCTAGCAGCAACTAGCGTTACTCTTCCATCTAAGCCAAATGACCTGACCTAGCAGCAACTAGCGTTACTCTTCCATCTAAGCCAAATCCTACCTAGCAGCAACTAGCGTTACTCTTCCATCTAAGCCAAATGACCTGACCTAGCAGCAACTAGCGTTACTCTTCCATCTAAGCCAAATGACCTGACCTAGCAGCAACTAGCGTTACTCTTCCATCTAAGCCAAATGACCTGACCTAGCAGCAACTAGCGTTACTCTTCCATCTAAGCCAAATGACCTGACCTAGCAGCAACTAGCGTTACTCTTCCATCTAAGCCAAATGACCTGACCTAGCAGCAACTAGCGTTACTCTTCCATCTAAGCCAAATGACCTGACCTAGCAGCAACTAGCGTTACTCTTCCATCTAAGCCAAATGACCTGACCTAGCAGCAACTAGCGTTACTCTTCCATCTAAGCCAAATGACCTGACCTAGCAGCAACTAGCGTTACTCTTCCATCTAAGCCAAATGACCTGACCTAGCAGCAACTAGCGTTACTCTTCCATCTAAGCCAAATGACCTGACCTAGCAGCAACTAGCGTTACTCTTCCATCTAAGCCAAATGACCTGACCTAGCAGCAACTAGCGTTACTCTTCCATCTAAGCCAAATGACCTGACCTAGCAGCAACTAGCGTTACTCTTCCATCTAAGCCAAATGACCTGACCTAGCAGCAACTAGCGTTACTCTTCCATCTAAGCCAAATGACCTGACCTAGCAGCAACTAGCGTTACTCTTCCATCTAAGCCAAATGACCTGACCTAGCAGCAACTAGCGTTACTCTTCCATCTAAGCCAAATGACCTGACCTAGCAGCAACTAGCGTTACTCTTCCATCTAAGCCAAATGACCTGACCTAGCAGCAACTAGCGTTACTCTTCCATCTAAGCCAAATGACCTGACCTAGCAGCAACTAGCGTTACTCTTCCATCTAAGCCAAATGACCTGACCTAGCAGCAACTAGCGTTACTCTTCCATCTAAGCCAAATGACCTGACCTAGCAGCAACTAGCGTTACTCTTCCATCTAAGCCAAATGACCTGACCTAGCAGCAACTAGCGTTACTCTTCCATCTAAGCCAAATGACCTGACCTAGCAGCAACTAGCGTTACTCTTCCATCTAAGCCAAATGACCTGACCTAGCAGCAACTAGCGTTACTCTTCCATCTAAGCCAAATGACCTGACCTAGCAGCAACTAGCGTTACTCTTCCATCTAAGCCAAATGACCTGACCTAGCAGCAACTAGCGTTACTCTTCCATCTAAGCCAAATGACCTGACCTAGCAGCAACTAGCGTTACTCTTCCATCTAAGCCAAATGACCTGACCTAGCAGCAACTAGCGTTACTCTTCCATCTAAGCCAAATGACCTGACCTAGCAGCAACTAGCGTTACTCTTCCATCTAAGCCAAATGACCTGACCTAGCAGCAACTAGCGTTACTCTTCCATCTAAGCCAAATGACCTGACCTAGCAGCAACTAGCGTTACTCTTCCATCTAAGCCAAATGACCTGACCTAGCAGCAACTAGCGTTACTCTTCCATCTAAGCCAAATGACCTGACCTAGCAGCAACTAGCGTTACTCTTCCATCTAAGCCAAATGACCTGACCTAGCAGCAACTAGCGTTACTCTTCCATCTAAGCCAAATGACCTGACCTAGCAGCAACTAGCGTTACTCTTCCATCTAAGCCAAATGACCTGACCTAGCAGCAACTAGCGTTACTCTTCCATCTAAGCCAAATGACCTGACCTAGCAGCAACTAGCGTTACTCTTCCATCTAAGCCAAATGACCTGACCTAGCAGCAACTAGCGTTACTCTTCCATCTAAGCCAAATGACCTGACCTAGCAGCAACTAGCGTTACTCTTCCATCTAAGCCAAATGACCTGACCTAGCAGCAACTAGCGTTACTCTTCCATCTAAGCCAAATGACCTGACCTAGCAGCAACTAGCGTTACTCTTCCATCTAAGCCAAATGACCTGACCTAGCAGCAACTAGCGTTACTCTTCCATCTAAGCCAAATGACCTGACCTAGCAGCAACTAGCGTTACTCTTCCATCTAAGCCAAATGACCTGACCTAGCAGCAACTAGCGTTACTCTTCCATCTAAGCCAAATGACCTGACCTAGCAGCAACTAGCGTTACTCTTCCATCTAAGCCAAATGACCTGACCTAGCAGCAACTAGCGTTACTCTTCCATCTAAGCCAAATGACCTGACCTAGCAGCAACTAGCGTTACTCTTCCATCTAAGCCAAATGACCTGACCTAGCAGCAACTAGCGTTACTCTTCCATCTAAGCCAAAGAAACAGAAACATTTTTTGGAAGCAGACAGGCAAAAGGGAAAAGCTATAGAGCCCGGGTGAAGAAGAGAGTACACCTCGGATTTGTGTTCACACAGTGGAGAGAAGTAAGAGAATTGAAGGGATTCAAAACCGAACCAGAATTAGCTTTTTTTCTGCTGGAAAGGTAAGACATAGTTATCTAGGTAATATATCTTGCTAGATATACAGTGCATTCGGAAAGTACTCATACACCTGGTGTCACACTTTCCCCCAGCCCCATAACTATCACACCTGATTCAACTAATTGCATTCTACACTGAAGCCCATGATTAGTTGATTATTGGTGTCATGTGTTAGTTGGGTCTGGGGCAAAAGTATGCCACCAATCAAGCCCCCCCCCCCCCGAGGATTGGAGTTGACCTGGTAGCACTTGACTACAACCTTTGTAACCATCGTCCAGCCTTGGAGAATGCGTAGGGCAACAAGATGTAAGTGTTAGTTGTCCTCTCGTTTGTGAAAAAGATTTGAATAATGTAAAACAAAAAAGTTTATTAGAACTCATTACAATATTATACATGTTATCGCTGTTATATGTCAACACTACAGTTCTGCACTGATAGTAATACTACAACTTCCAGGAGAGACGCAACACAGGGTGCAGTAAGTACACCTTTGAACTAGGAAGGACCAGAGCTTTTCCGGTTGACAGATTTGGTGGTTCTCGGGAAGTGTGAGAACCTACAGAATACTCAGAATTGTTGTTGAATGAGGTGGGCCTACAACCAAATATATGAATCATATACATAAGGGAAGTTTGTGTGGGCAACAATAAACTTGTGTAAGAAACAATATTTGTGCATTGTTTATCTAGCATATAGTTATCATTATTGTACTTTTAGAATATTTTTTAGAAGGATTTACTAAACTGTTCTCTTTTCCTGGATATCTCTGCTCTTGACGGTTTACACTTCAAATTAGCAGACCTAATCTGTTTCTGTTTCTGTTTTGTATTATGTTCCTTTTATTTATTTCAAACACTCACTCCCTGAACTTGCTTCCCGACTCTCAGCGCACATTGTTACAGCCAAAATGGAATCAAGTTATCTTAAATCTTGTCCATAACATGCTGACCAGCTTGAACACGTCGCGTTTGTGAGCATTGCAAAATAAAATGTACACATACATGTTATTCAATAATTGCACCCACACTGCTCACGCGCGTCAGTGTGGCCAGGCGCTAAAACAGAACTTGGTTCTATTTGTGACGCTCGATGCGCTGCAAGTCCTACCTCTCCCATCTCCTCATTGGTTTTAGGACCATATACCCATGTGGGCGATTGAAAGATGAACTGAGGTCCACACTCCGGTCGGTTGTGGCATTTCAGGCAAAATAACAACCCAATGTTTATATCCCAGGACAAATTAGCTAGCAAAAGAAAGCTAACTAGCAAAAGCAAGCTAGCTAGCTAAATTGCCATAAATGTTTAATGCTTTTCGACCTGACCCCAAATTAATATAATTGGTTCTGAGTTTGTTTTGATATTTCAACCTATGTGTCCTGATTGCTGATCTCGTGTAGGGGGACAAAATCAGCAAGCTCGCGATGGCGCACGAAGACGCACGCGTGCGGTCTGGTCAGCATGTAACTGTTATTGCATTGGCATCCAACATTCTCAAATTTCCCAACTCTGTTGGGTTGTCACTAGTTACCACAGCCACAAATTCAAAATTGGCTACACACTGGGTTTCCACTAGATAAGTCAGCCACAAAGTCTCAGAGCGGCTGTTGATGCAACGTCAACCCAGCAGCGACTATGATACATTTTTTTTATATATTAAACAGTAACATGCAAAACACAAAAAACAGAACAGCCAGAGAGATTACACAAAGAAATACTAAAATTAAAAATAAAATACAAATCCACATTATATCAAATCAAATACAAACATGTAGCGAATAAAAAAAATGATATTTTGTTTTGTATACGTTTTAATGATTCTAAATAGTTTTCCAAATCAGATAAAAAAAACTAAATAATTGGCTTTTCTTCATAAATGTTGATTTGTGTATGAAAAACGTTCCCAATAAAATAAAGAGATTGATGACATACTGACGTTCAATTGTGGAATCAGTGTAGTAAAAAAATATGTCAAACTTAGATATTTCAATCGTTGTATGCTTTTTGTTGCCAAGATATAGTTTTACATCAGTCCAGAAAACCTCACTATGTAAACAATTACAAAATAAGTGTTCAATATATTCAGTTTCTAGTTCACAAAAACTGCATTCAATGTTATCAGGTATATATTTATAAATCAAGCTATTACACGAGTAGAATCTATGGATAATCTTAAAGGAGATCTCCTTTACTTTATTGGTCACCATAAATGTGTGTGGAGTGAGCCAAGCAACGATGATGCCCAAAAAAATATAGCAGAAGGAATAGAATTCCTGTAGAAAATATCCCTCAATAAACGATTGTTGAATTTCTGATCTAGTAAACCTATGCCATTCACCTGGATGTCGCTTACAATAGGAGATGTTCCAAAATATGCATTATTCTGAAGTAAAGATTGTATCCCACTAGGTATAGCTTTTATAACAGTGTCATATTCCTTTTATAAATCCTCTCCACGTAAATGGATTCCCACTAATACTAACTAATTGGCTGACAAGGACAATGTTTTTCGAGACCAGTTACGGTAAAATACCATATATGTAATATTGTAATATCGACCCATTATTCCATATAAAACATTTATGAGGTGAACAGTTGTGTTTATACAGCAAAGCACACCACATTAGAGCCTGCTTGTGAAAAGCCACCAATTTCACAGGAGGTTTACCCACAAAATAGAGACATTGTAGTAAATAATTAAGCCCTCCGAGTTTCTGAAAAATAAAATGAAGTATAATATTACAGAAACTATGAGGATTTTTTAAGTACCTTTTAACCCAGTTGACTTTGATGTCTGAATAAAGACAGTGAAGTCTAAGACATTTAGACCGCTGTCACAAACCCTGTTGGTGTTAACATCTCTTTTTATCTTATGTGGCTTTCTACAATAGCCTATCTAAGGTACAGCAAGTGGATTTGGGAATATCAATAGATGAAAAAATATAGGATGCACGAGATAGCCCCTCATTTTTGGATATAAGCGCCCTCCTTTGAAGACTTAAATCCCTCCCTAACCACGAGGATCATTTATTTTTGATAGATTCATAGATTCAGTTACAGGATTCAAATTAAGATCATTCACATCCTTAAGATTTTTGGTGATCTTTACACCGAGTTAGGATATAGTATCTTTTTCAGAGATGTTACAATCTGCTGGATTGACAGCTCCTTTCAGAACAAACATCTCACATTTGGAAAGATTTAATACCAGACCTGAGAATTTGGAGAACTGCTTCACAATATCCAATGCTAATCTAGTTTGTGACACATTATTTTTTTAAAGTGAGGTGTCATCCCCCAGTTGGGATATCTTGATCTCTCTGGCCTGGCATGTAGTGCCTTCAAAATGACTTTGATAAACTAATGAGCATAAGGTTTGAGATACTAACAAAAATAAAGAAGGTGAGATTGGATAACCTTGTCGTATTCCTTTGTAAATGTTAAACCTTGAGGATATTCCAGGACAGAGTTTGATACTGTCATGTTTTGTCTTTGATCATCATGTCTTGTCCCTGTGCTTCCCTCTGCTGGTCTTATTAGGTTCTTTTCCTCTTTCTCTCTCTCTCTCTCCTCCTCCCTCTCTCCCTCTCCCGCTCTCTCTCTCTTTCGTTCCGTTCCTGCTCCCAGCTGTTTCTCATTCTCCTAACGACCTCATTTACTCTTCCACACCTGTCCCCTATTTTGCCCTCTGATTAGAGTCCCTATTTCTCCCTCTGTTTTCCGCTTCTGTCCTTGTCGGATTCTTGTTTGATGTTTGCTGTTCCTGTGTCCTTGTTCCGCCCTGTCGTGTTTTTGCCTTCTTCAGATGCTGCGTGCGAGCAGGTGTCTATGTCAGCTACGGCCTGTGCCTTCCTGAAGCGACCTGCAGTCTGTGGTCGCGTCTCCTGTCGTTCCTCTCTACTGACGAGAGGATTTCAGTTTCCTGTTTTGGATTTACCTTTGATATATCCAGGAGAATCATTGTTTGTTTGATACTGGAATAAAGACTCTGTTTCTATTACGTCGCTTTTGGGTCCTCATTCACCTGCATAACAGAAGAATCCGACCAAGAATGGACCCAGCGACTACGGATTCTCGCAACACTGCCGTCGAGATCCAGGGAGCAATGCTCGGCAGACACGAGCAGGAATTGTCTGCTGCTCGTCATGCCGTTGAGACCCTGTCCGCTCAGGTCTCCGATCTCTCAGGACAGTTTCAGAGTCTTCGTCTCGTGCCACCAGCTACTTCCTGGTCTTCCGAGTCTCCGGAACCTAGGGTTAATAACCCACCATGTTACTCTGGGCAGCCCACTGAGTGTCGCTCCTTTCTCACCCAGTGTGATATTGTGTTCTCTCTCCAGCCCAACACATACTCAAGAGAGAGAGCTCGGATCGCTTACGTCATATCACTCCTTACTGGTCGGGCTCGGGAGTGGGGCACAGCTATCTGGGAGGCAAGGGCTGAGTGTTCTAACGTTTATCAGAACTTTAAAGAGGAGATGATACGGGTTTTTGATCGTTCAGTTTTTGGGAAGGAGGCTTCCAGGGCCCTGGCTTCCCTATGTCAAGGTGATCGATCCATAACGGATTACTCTATAGAGTTTCGCACTCTTGCTGCATCCAGTGACTGGAACGAGCCGGCGTTGCTCGCTCGTTTTCTGGAGGGACTCCACGCTGAGGTTAAGGATGAGATTCTCTCCCGGGAGGTTCCTTCCAGCGTGGACTCTTTGATTGCACTCGCCATCCGCATAGAACGACGGGTAGATCTTCGTCACCGAGCTCGTGGAAGAGAGCTCGCGTTAACGGTGTTTCCCCTCTCCGCATCTCAACCATCTCCTCTCACCGGCTCAGAGACTGAGCCCATGCAGCTGGGAGGTATTCGCATCTCGACTAAGGAGAGGGAACGGAGAATCACCAACCGCCTTTGCCTCTATTGCGGTTCTGCTGGACATTTTGTCATGTCATGTCCAGTAAAAGCCAGAGCTCATCTGTAAGCGGAGGGCTACTGGTGAGCGCTACTACTCAGGTCTCTCCATCAAGATCCTGTACTACCTTGTCGGTCCATCTACGCTGGACCGGTTCGGCTGCTTCCTGCAGTGCCTTGATAGACTCTGGGGCTGAGGGTTGTTTTATGGACGAAGCATGGGCTCGGAAACATGACATTCCTCTCAGACAGTTAGGGAAGCCCACGCCCATGTTCGCCTTAGATGGTAGTCTTCTCCCCAGTATCAGATGTGAGACACTACCTTTAACCCTCACAGTATCTGGTAACCACAGTGAGACCATTTCCTTTTTGATTTTTCGTTCACCTTTTACACCTGTTGTTTTGGGTCATCCCTGGCTAGTATGTCATAATCCTTCTATTAATTGGTCTAGTAATTCTATCCTATCCTGGAACGTTTCTTGTCATGTGAAGTGTTTAATGTCTGCTATCCCTCCTGTGTCTTCTGTCCCCTCTACTCAGGAGGAACCTGGTGATTTGACAGGAGTGCCGGAGGAATATCAGGATCTGCGCACGGTCTTCAGTCGGTCCAGAGCCAGCTCCCTTCCTCCTCACCGGTCGTATGATTGTTGTATTGATCTCCTTCCGGGGACCACTCCCCCTCGGGGTAGACTATACTCTCTGTCGGCTCCCGAACGTAAGGCTCTCGAGGATTATCTGTCTGTTTCTCTCGACGCCGGTACCGTGGTGCCTTCTTCCTCTCCCGCCGGAGCGGGGTTTTTCTTTGTTAAGAAGAAGGACGGTACTCTGCGCCCCTGCGTGGATTATCGAGGGCTGAATGACATAACGGTTAAGAATCGTTATCCGCTTCCCCTTATGTCGTCAGCCTTCGAGATTTTGCAGGGAGCCAGGTTCTTTACTAAGTTGGACCTTCGTAACGCTTACCATCTCGTACGCATCAGAGAGGGGGACGAGTGGAAAACGGCGTTTAACACTCCGTTAGGGCATTTTGAATACCGGGTTCTGCCGTTCGGTCTCGCTAATGCTCCAGCTGTCTTTCAGGCATTAGTTAATGATGTACTGAGAGACATGCTGAACATTTTTGTTTTCGTTTACCTTGACGATATCCTGATTTTTTCACCGTCACTCGAGATTCATGTTCAGCACGTTCGACGTGTACTCCAGCGCCTTTTAGAGAATTGTCTCTACGTGAAGGCTGAGAAGTGCGCCTTTCATGTCTCCTCTGTCACATTTCTCGGTTCTGTTATTTCCGCTGAAGGCATTCAGATGGATCCCGCTAAGGTCCAGGCTGTCAGCGATTGGCCCGTTCCTAAGTCACGTGTCGAGTTGCAGCGCTTTCTCGGTTTTGCTAATTTCTATCGGCGTTTCATTCGTAATTTCGGTCAAGTGGCTGCCCCTCTCACAGCTCTGACTTCTGTCAAGACTTGCTTTAAGTGGTCCGGTTCCGCCCAGGGAGCTTTTGATCTCCTCAAGAAGCGTTTTACATCCGCCCCTATCCTTGTTACTCCTGACGTCACTAAACAATTCATTGTCGAGGTTGACGCTTCAGAGGTGGGCGTGGGAGCCATTCTGTCTCAGCGCTTCCAGTCTGACGATAAGGTCCATCCTTGCGCTTACTTTTCTCATCGCCTGTCGCCATCGGAACGCAACTATGATGTGGGTAACCGCGAACTGCTCGCCATCCGCTTAGCCATAGGCGAATGGCGACAGTGGTTGGAGGGGGCGACCGTCCCTTTTGTCGTTTGGACTGACCATAAGAACCTTGAGTACATCCGTTCTGCCAAACGACTTAATGCACGTCAAGCTCGTTGGGCGTTGTTTTTCGCTCGTTTCGAGTTCGTGATTTCCTATCGTCCGGGAAATAAGAACACCAAGCCTGATGCCTTATCCCGTCTCTTTAGTTCTTCTGTGGCTTCTACCGACCCCGAGGGGATTCTCCCTGAAGGGCGTGTTGTCGGGTTGACTGTCTGGGGAATTGAGAGACAGGTAAAGCAAGCACTCACTCACACTGCGTCGCCGCGCGCTTGTCCTAGTAACCTTCTGTTCGTTCCTGTCTCTACTCGTCTGGCTGTTCTTCAGTGGGCTCACTCTGCCAAGTTAGCTGGCCACCCCGGCGTTCGGGGTGCGCTTGCTTCTATTCGCCAGCGGTTTTGGTGGCCTACTCAGGAGCGGGACACGCGCCGTTTCGTGGCTGCTTGTTCGGACTGCGCGCAGACTAAGTCAGGTAACTCTCCTCCTGCCGGTCGTCTCAGACCGCTTCCCATTCCTTCTCGACCATGGTCTCACATCGCCTTAGACTTTATTACCGGTCTGCCTTCGTCTGCGGGGAAGACTGTGATTCTTACGGTTATCGATAGGTTCTCTAAGGCGGCACATTTCATTCCCCTCGCTAAGCTTCCTTCCGCTAAGGAGACGGCACAAATCATCATTGAGAATGTGTTCAGAATTCATGGCCTCCCGTTAGACGCCGTTTCAGACAGAGGTCCGCAATTCACGTCACAGTTTTGGAGGGAGTTCTGTCGTTTGATTGGTGCTTCCGTCAGTCTCTCTTCCGGGTTTCATCCCCAGTCTAACGGTCAAGCAGAAAGGGCCAATCAGTCGATTGGTCGCATATTACGCAGCCTTTCGTTTCGAAACCCTGCGTCTTGGGCAGAACATCTCCCCTGGGCTGAGTACGCTCACAACTCGCTTCCTTCGTCTGCTACCGGGCTATCTCCGTTTCAGAGTAGTCTTGGGTACCAGCCTCCTCTGTTCTCGTCCCAGCTCGCCGAGTCCAGCGTTCCCTCCGCTCAGGCTTTTGTCCAACGTTGTGAGCGCACCTGGAGGAGGGTCAGGTCTGCACTTTGCCGTTACAGGGCGCAGACTGTGAGAGCCGCCAATAAACGTAGGATTAAGAGTCCTAGGTATTGTCGCGGTCAGAGAGTGTGGCTTTCCACTCGTAACCTTCCCCTTACGACAGCTTCTCGCAAGTTGACTCCGCGGTTCATTGGTCCGTTCCGTGTCTCTCAGGTCGTCAATCCTGTCGCTGTGCGACTGCTTCTTCCGCGACATCTTCGTCGCGTCCACCCTGTCTTCCATGTCTCTTGTGTCAAGCCTTTTCTTCGCGCCCCCGTTCGTCTTCCCTCCCCCCCCCCCGTCCTTGTCGAGGGCGCTCCTATTTACAAGGTACGGAAGATCATGGACATGCGTTCTCGGGGACGTGGTCACCAGTACTTAGTGGATTGGGAGGGTTACGGTCCTGAGGAGAGGAGTTGGGTTCCATCTCGGGACGTGCTGGACCGTTCGTTGATTGATGATTTCCTTCGTTGCCGCCAGGGTTCCTCCTCGAGTGCGCCAGGAGGCGCTCGGTGAGTGGGGGGGTACTGTCATGTTTTGTCTTTGATCATCATGTCTTGTCCCTGTGCTTCCCTCTGCTGGTCTTATTAGGTTCTTTTCCTCTTTCTCTCTCTCTCTCTCCTCCTCCCTCTCTCCCTCTCCCGCTCTCTCTCTCTTTCGTTCCGTTCCTGCTCCCAGCTGTTTCTCATTCTCCTAACGACCTCATTTACTCTTCCACACCTGTCCCCTATTTTGCCCTCTGATTAGAGTCCCTATTTCTCCCTCTGTTTTCCGCTTCTGTCCTTGTCGGATTCTTGTTTGATGTTTGCTGTTCCTGTGTCCTTGTTCCGCCCTGTCGTGTTTTTGCCTTCAGATGCTGCGTGTGAGCAGGTGTCTATGTCAGCTACGGCCTGTGCCTTCCTGAAGCGACCTGCAGTCTGTGGTCGCGTCTCCTGTCGTTCCTCTCTACTGACGAGAGGATTTCAGTTTCCTGTTTTGGATTTACCTTTGATATATCCAGGAGAATCATTGTTTGTTTGATACTGGAATAAAGACTCTGTTTCTATTACGTCGCTTTTGGGTCCTCATTCACCTGCATAACAGATACAGCTATTGCCACCATTATACAGAGTTCTAATAGCGTCAATAAAAAAACTAGCAAACTTCAAATGCTTAAAACAATCAAAGATAAAATTGTGACTTACGGTATCAAATGCTTTCTGAAAATCCAAGATACTCAACCAAAATCTAACACCAGCCTCAGATTATTATATATATGGCACCCTTTCATAAACCTTGATTGACATTCATTAATTAGATCATTTCAAGCACGACTTTAACCTTTTTGCAAAGATTGAGCCTTAATTTTCTAGTCGTTTTTTAGGAGTGTGATTGGATGGCAATTATCAATAATTACAAGAACCTTGTGTTTTATTTTTTTATTTTTTTATTTAACCTTTATTTAACCAGGTAGGCAAATTGAGAACACGTTCTCATTTACAATTGCGACCTGGCCAAGATAAAGCAAAGCAGTTCGACACATACAACAACACATAGTTACACATGGAGTAAAACAAACATATAGTCAATAATACAGTGAAAAAGAAAATAAGTCTATATACAATGTGAGCAAGTGAGGTGAGATAAGGGAGGTGAAGGCAAACAAATATATGTATAAATAAATAAAATATAAAAGGCCATGGAGGCGAAGTGAGTACAACACAGCAAGTAAAATAAAAACTAAAAAAACAATGGAATGGTTGGTTTGCAGTGGAAGAAAGTGCAAAGTAGAGACAGAAATAATGGGGTGCAAAGGAGCAAAATAAATTAATAAATAAATACAGTAGGTAAAGAGGTAGTTGTTTGGGCTAAATTGTAGATGGGTTATGTACAGGTGCAGTAATCTATGAGCTGCTCTGACAGCTGGTGCTTAAAGCTAGTGAGGGAGATAGGTGTTTCCAGTTTCAGAGATTTTTGTAGTTCGTTCCAGTCATTGGCAGCAGAGAACTGGAAGGAGAGGCGTCCAAAGGAAGAATTGGTTTTGGGGGTGACTAGAGAGATATACCTGCTGGAGCGCGTGCTACAGGTAGGTGTGGTTTAGGTATAAGTGTAATAACCCCTTGCTTCAGAGAGGCAGGTAGTTCTCCCTTCTCTATAGCCTCCTTAAAGGTTTCAAGTAAACCTTGTGCTATTTCTTCAGAGGTTTTGTAAAATTCAGAGGTTAATCCATCACAACCTGGAGATTTGTTGTTATTCTTTTATTTAGCAATCCCATATTGGAAGTCCATAATGGATAAATCTTGACAACAAGACCGATTTTAATTCTTCACTAAGCAAGTTATTCTCTATAGAATCAAGGAGATCCTTAGAGTCACTCAAACTGTTATCTAAGGAGTGAAGATTCACATAAAACTTGTTGGTAAAGTCTGATTACAACTCTCTATCCTCAGAGGTTAACTCATTCATCTTAAGTTTCCGAAGTGTGTTGAGTTCCCCTCTCATCTTTTCCAAATTAAAAAAGTATCTACTGTTCTTTTTGACTTTTTCAAGCCATTGTTTTCTGGATCTTATGAAGGATCCTCTAGCCTTTTCCACATAAAATTATCTAGTTGATTCTGCAAATCGTTCAATTTAGCTTTCTCAATAAGATCAAGATGCTCAATCTCTGTGATTTCAGAAATGTTCTTAGAGATTTCAGCTACCTCACAGCTCGGTGGCAGGTAGCCTAGTGGTTAGAGCGTTGGGCCAGTAACCGAAAGGTTGATAGATTGAAACTCCGAGATGACAAGGCAAAAATCTGTCATTCTGCCCCTGAGCAAGGCAGTTAACCCACTGTTCCCCGGGCGCCGAAGACACGGATGTTGATTATGGCAGCCCCCCGCTCCTCTCTGATTCAGAGGGGTTGGGTTAAATGCGGAAGACACATTTCAGTTGAATGCATTCAGTTGTGCAACTGACTAGCTGTTTCCCTTTCCTTCTTAAAACAAGCCGTTTTCCATAAGTAATGCAGGCTGAGTGGATTTTAAATGTCAGCAGTTCCCAATATTTCCCATATTCTGCATTAGAGGTAGCTAAACTCCAGTAAACAGAAAGAATATTCTTAATCACATTTTTTTTAAATCATCACGCAATAACAATGAGTTATTTAATTTCCAATAAGCACCAGAATATGTCTTATCATCTTCTTCATTCTTACAGTCAGCCATATGACTTTATGATCTGTAAGGACTGCAGGCAGTATTTTTACCTCTACAGTGTTGGGCTCAAGACTAGAGGTTATCACCCACAAGTCAATTCTTGATTGTAGTGAACGATCTCTATTACTCAGTGTACTGTTTCTCTCCAGGATTTTTATCTCTCCATATGTCAATTAAGTCCAGGCTTTGGCAGAAATTCACCAATTTGTTCACACCAATGTTAGGCCTATGTGGCAATCTAAAGTATCAGTCTCATTATAATAAACCATATTAAAATTCCCACTGTTGCGTCGTTGACTATCATTAAATGTTTTATTTATTATCAAATCAATTCTCTATGTGTAATTTAATTATGCGATTAAACGAATCATGTAACGTTAATTAACTAGGAAGTCGGGGCACCACTGATTTTTTTTTAAAGAGTCTTTATTTCCCAAATTAACTCTTCCGATATTTTCATCTTATCAAAACAGTCGCTTATTAATGAATTTGACCTCATCAGTCTCATTATTGAACGTCGCAAACCTGCACGAACCCTAGCATAGAATCATGAATCAGCGATATACAAATTGGCTTAATTATTTATTTACTAACTAACTTAGTCAATCACAGAATTACATAAACACACACAATAGGTCATACATTGGTTACTACATGAAACAAAGAAAAAGTCCATAGTGGACTAAACCGATATGACGGCTTGGTAGACAAAGGAAAGGGGGTGGGAAACTCAGAGTGGATTTAAGTACATACAGTTGACTACACTACACTCATGGAAATGCCTATACCTTGAACAACTGCTCAATTGAAAATAAATGGCAATTTACATATTTACGAGTGTATGCTGTTGTTGTCCCTCTCTGTGGTCGCCGGTCCTTCTGCTGGATAGTTAGTCATCAGAAAGCCTCTGGTTTATTCACCAGAGATCAAAGTCTGTCGGAGGTGTAGGTTGCCTGGTTTATCCACCAGAGATCAAAGTCTGTCGGAGGTGTAGGTTGTTATAATGGATACTTCAGAGTACCATTTGGAAATGTTCTTAGATTAGATGAGTTTAAAACTTCTTATGGCTGCAGGGGCAGTATTGAGTAGCTTGGATGAAAGGTGCACAGAGGTGCCCATAGTAAACTGCCTGCTCCTCAGTCCCAGTTGCTAATATATATTATTATTCATATTGGATAGAAAACACTCTGAAGTTTCTAAAACGGTTTGAATTATGTTTGTGAGTATAACAGAACTCATATGGCAGGCAAAAACCTGAGAAGTTCCACTTCCTGTTTGAATTTTTTCTGAGGTGGCAGATTTTCAACCAAGCTCTCATTGAAATTACAGCGAGATATTGATGAGTTTGCACTTCCTACGGCTTCCACTAGATGTCAACAGTCAATAGAACTTTGTCTGATGAGTCTAATGTGAAGGGGGGCCGAAGGAGACAGGAATGAGTACTCACTGCCACGAGCTGACCATGCTTTCACATGCGCATTCACATGAGGAGGACCTCCGTTCCACCGCTCATCTGAAGTCAATCTAATTCTCCGGTTGGAACGTTATTCAAGATGTATTTTAACAACATTCTAAAGATTGATTCAGTACATCGTTTGACATGTTTCTGCTGACTGTTACGGAACTTTTGGACATTTCGTCACGTTATAGTGGACGCGCTTTGTGACTTTGGAATTGTTTACCAGACGCGCTAACCAAAGTAGCTAATTGGACATAAATAACAGACATTATCGAACAAATCAAGCATTTATTGTGGACCTGGGATTCCTAGGACTGCATTCTGATGAAGTTCATCAAAGGTAAGGAAACATTTATCATGTATTTTCTGGTTTCTGTTGACCCCAACATGGCGGCTAATTTGGCTATTGTTCTAAGCTCCGTCTCAGATTATTGCATGATTTGCTTTTTACGTTACGTTTTTTTGAAATCTGACACAGCGGTTGCATTAAGGAGAGGTATATCTATAATTCCATGTGTATAACTTGTATTATCATCTACATTTATGATGAGTATTTCTGTTGAAACGATGTGGCTATGCAAAAGCACTTGATGTTTTTGGAACTAGTGAATGTAAAGCGCCAATGTAAACTCAGATTTTTTGTTATAAATATGAACTTTATCAAACAAAACATGCATGTATTGTGTAACATGAAGTGCTATGAGTGTCATCTGATGAAGATAATCAAAGGTTAGTGATTAATTTTATCTCTATTTCTCCTTTTTGTGAAAGCTATCTTTCGCTGGAAAAATGTCTGTGCTGGTTTGGTGGTGACCTAACATAATCGTTTGTAGTGCTTTCGCTGAAAAGCATATTTGAAATCGGACACTTTGGTGGGATTAACAACAAGATTACCTTTAAAATGATATAAGACACATGTATGTTTGAGGAATTTTAATTATGAGATTTCTGTTGTTTGAATTTGGCGCCCTGCACTTTCACTGGCTGTTGTCATATCGATCCCGGTAGCGGGATGCAGCCATAAGAAGTTGAACAGACTAAAGCATTTAACCTCTCTAGGGTACGTGGGACGGTAACGTCCCACTTCTTCAACAGCCAGTGAAACTGCAGGGCGCCAAATTCAAAACAACAGAAATCCCATAATTAAAATTCCTCAAACATACATGTATTTTACAGCCTTTACAGCCTATTTTACAGCCTTTTAAAGATACACTTGTTGTAAATCCAGCCACAGTGTCCGATTTCAAAAAGGCTTTACGACGAAAGCAAACCAAACGATTATGTTAGGTGAGTGCCTATTCACAGAATAACACAGCCATTTTTTCAGCCAAAGAGAGGATTCACAAAAAGCAGAAATATAGAGCTCGCTCTCACATGAACGCGCATGGTCAGCGCATGTTCAGGTCATGGTAGACCTTACTCAATCCCCTCTCATTCGGCCCCACTTCCCAGTAGAAGCATCAGACAAGGTTCTAAAGACTGTTGACATCTAGTGGAAGTCTTAGAAAGTGCAACATTACCAATATCCCACTGTATCTTCAATAGGAGCTGAGATGAAAATCGAACAACCTCAGATTTCCCACTTCCTGGTTGGATTTTTTCTCAGGTTTTTGCTTGCCATATGAGTTCTGTTATACTCACAGACATCATTCAAACAGTTTTAGAAACTTCAGAGTGTTTTCTATCCAAATCTACTAATAATATGCACATTCTAGCTTTTATGGCTGAGTAGCAGGCCATTTACTCTGGGCACGCTTTTCATCCGGACATGAAAATACTGCCCCCTACCCCAAAGAAGTTAAATAGTTGCAGCCTGAATAATTGTTCTTTAGTTTGTAGAATGATCTCCACATTCTCTAGTCTAGTCCTTTTGTAGAGATGCCAAACATTTCACCATGTAGCGACAGCTCCTTATTTTCTGGTCTAATGTAAATTTTGTCACGGGTGGTTTTATACTCTGTGGAAGAAGGGGCGGTTCCATGACGCCGATGTAAATGTCTGTACTAACGGGGTGTGGCCACTGACTAGTTAAAACTTTATATCTAAACAAGTACTGTATCTCGTTTAGCAGGCCAACATCACATTATATATTCTCACAAATAGTTTCATATGTAATCATATACTTTATACCACATTCAGATGCAAACCCCAAAATTGAGAAGTGTACCGTAATGTGTACCGTAATGTGTGTTTTCTGTCCTTCATGAGATCAGCAAATAAAACACACTCGAAATGACTGCCCCTTAAGTGTCCACGGACCACTCCCACATTCTCAAAAATAGAAATATAGTTTCATTATTCAAACTTTTGATGTCCAAGTGTCTCTCTCTGTTCCACAGTTTACATTACAATCTCGAACACTACAAAGCATAGAGGCAGCGTATTTTACGACCGCCATAAACCAGCCGACTTCCCGCTCTCCCCCTCTACGAGAGAGAGAGCACTCTGTAGAGCGGACCCACTGTAACCTGATCCTTCAGATCGTCACAGGCGAGTCATGACACATCCAACTATATTCTGACTGGATGGATATTTTCTCAGAAGATTTTCCTCAACTTCCTCTAGAAGAAAGTATTTTGGAGGACTAGAACAGTATCAATATACATTACACAACACAAATAATCTATTCATGTGGTTGATGACCGCTACTAGCCATTGTCCATTGGTGTCCATTTGATTAAACAAAAATGCCCCTTTGAAATTGTGTGCTAAAATTTGCATCCCCAGCTGAACGATTTATCCCGTGGGCCAAGAAAATGTCACTGCCCCACAGATTTTTCAGAATTATAGGCCTTTGCATAAATGTGTTTCTTGAACAAATACAAGATCTGCATTGCAGTCCTTACAAAACAAACAAAAAAAGCTTTCCTCTTCAACAGGTTTCCTAGTCTGTAATACCAACATGTTTCAAGCAGACCACCATAGTCCCTGTACCAAGAACATGAAGGCAACCTGCCTAAATGACTACAGACCTGTAGCACTCAGGTCCGTAGCCATGAAGTGCATTGAAAGGCTGGTCATGGCTCACATCAACACCATTATCCCAGAAACCCTAGACCCACTACAATTTGCATACCGCCCAAACAGATCCACAGATGACGCAATCTCTATTGCACTCCACACTGCCCTTTCCCACCTGGACAAAAGGAACACCTGTGAGAATGCTGTTCATTGACTACAGCTCAGCGTTCAACACCATAGTCCCCTCAAAGCTCATCACTAAGCTAAGGATCCTGGGACTAAACACCTCCCTCTGCAATTGGATCCTGGACTTCCTGACTGGCCGCCCCCAAGTGGTGAGGGTAGGCCGCAACATATCTGCCACGCTGATCCTCATCACTGGAGCTCCTCAGGGGTGCATGCTCAGTCCCCTCCTGTACTCCTTGTTCACCCATGACTGCATGGCCAGGCACGACTCCAACATCATCATTAAGTTTGCAGACGACACAACAGTGTCGCCTGATCACCGACAACGACGAGACAGCCTATAGGGAGGAGGTCAGAGACCTGGCCGGGTGGTGCCAGAATAACAACCTATCCCTCAACTTAACCAAGACAGAGGAGATGATTGTGGACTACAGGAAAAGGAGGACCGAGCATGCCCCCATTCTCATCGACGGAGCTGTAGTGGAGCAGGTTGAGAGCTTCAAGTTCCTTGGTGTCCACATCACCAACAAACTAGAATGGTCCAAGCACACCAAGACAGTCGTGAAGAGGGCACGACAAAGCCTATTCCCCCTCAGGAAACTAAAAAGATTTGGCATGGGTCCTCAGATCCTCAAAAGGTTCTACAGCTGCAACATTGAGAGCATCCTGACTGGTTGCATCACTGCCTGGTATGGCAACTGCTCGGCCTCCGACCGCAAGGCACTACAGAGGGTAGTGCGTACGGCCCAGTACAGGCTAAGCTGCCTTCCATCCAGGACCTCTACACCAGGCGGTGTCAGAGGAAGGCCCTAAAAATTGTCAAAGACCCCAGCCACCCCTGTCATAGACTGTTCTCTCTACTACCACATGGCAAGTGGTACCGGAGTGCCAAATCTAGGACAAAAATGCTTCTCAACAGTTTTTACCCCCAAGTCATAAGATTCCTGAACAGGTAATCAAATGGCTACCTGGAATATTTGCATTGTGTGCCCCCCCCCCCTCCCCCATAGTCACTTTAACTATACATTCATGTACATACTACCTCAATTAGCCCGACCAACCAGTGCCCCGCACATTGGCTAACCAGGCTATCTGCATTGTGTCCCGTCACCCGTCACCCACCACCTGCCAACCCCTCTTTTACGCTACTGCTACTCTCTGGTTATTATACATGCATAGTCACTTTAACCATATCTACATGTACATACTACCTCAATCAGCCCGACTAACTGGTGCCTGTATATAGCCTCGCTACTGTTATAGCCTCGCTACTGTTATATTATTATTTTTTTTTTTTTTTACTACCTCAATCAGCCCGACTAACCGGTGCCTGTATATAGCCTTGCTACTGTTATTTTCACTGTCTTTTTACTGTTGTTTTTATTTCTTTACTTACCTATTGTTCACCTAATACCTTTTTTCAAAATTGCACTGTTGGTTGGAGCCTGTAAGTAAGCATTTCACTGTAAGGTCTACACCTGTTGTATTCGGCGCACGTGACAAATAAACTTTTATTTGATTTGGCATTGATTGACATACACTTCAAGTCCATATATACAAAATAGAAAGAAAAATTCTATGCAACCTCAACTCTACCCTCATTATAAAAAGGTGCTTCATATATGTATTAACAGAAGTCCTATCTTGTAAACCATAAGACCACAATTAAAAACTAGAATGCTCAGTTTGTTGTGGGTAAGGGGCTACCTTGTAAGCCTACGGAGTAAATCACCCCGGTCAAATTTATTTTCCATCGGTGAAAAAGGCTCTGATTCCCCTGTAGTAGCCACCCTTTCCTTGATTTTGGGTCTGTTGGATGAGAGGCCACAACTTTGCCTTTGCTTCCTTGTCTGCTGCAGTCAGGTTCTCCACGAATCAACATTTTCTCTCTTTCAGAAAGGCGCTTTCCTTTGCTTTCTTCCAAACTGTATCTCTCGCTGTGCCGAAAGCGAACTGGATGATGATCGAGCGCCTGCTGATGGCATCTTGCTTCTTCCCAATACGATGAGCAATGTCGCCATATCCATATATCCTTCGGGAAAGTCTGGTACCACACAGTTAAAGATGTCACTTACTATGCACTTCACATTCTCACCCTGGTCCTCGGGGACACCATAAAGCCGCAGCCTCCACCTTCTCTAGTATCGCTCTGCTTCGGACAAGCGATGGTCTTCTCCTGTGCAGTGCATTTATCAGAGGTTGCAGTGTTTGCACGTTTAAGCTCTTTGATACTCTCGTATGCATGATTCAGAGATGTCTCTAGGTCAATTATTTTTTATATGTTTTCGCATATCATTTTCTCCAGACCATCGGCTCTTTCGTTTATCTTTGCAGTGACAGCATCGATTATATTGACCTGGAGGCAATTATTTCTGTCTTTTGGGGTGCAGTACTATTGACTGGAGTTTCTGAATCAACTGAATGTCCAGATTCCTCAATTTCTTCTCCTGAGGAGTCAGGTGGCGGTTTCTCTCTGGTGTATGAGTGGTCAGCTAGCAACTGCCTTCTCCTCCCTTTGCTCTTTCGCACATTTTTTTTAGATCAAATTAGCAGTCTGCTGAGTGTTATTTTCTGTTGTGTTTACTATAAATCGAGTTTTGTTACATTTAAGTGAGTTTGAGAGGTATAAAAGTTAAGGTTACTGGGAGCAAGATAAAATCCTGTCTGCACTCATTGTCATCTTCCTGGAACTTGAGACCTGGGCTGCATTTCAAACACATAAAAGACATACCCTCCTCCACTTACCCTCGCCTTATGCCCTTGGGGGAATTCCCGTGGCCATCTTTGTCATCAGTCCAAATGATTAGCCAAGCAAGAGAAGTTGACAACATAAGCCCTCGTTTTTGATCGAGTTTGCGAGTCTACAGTTATGTTCACTTCGGGCCTGAAACGCCTCGTAATTCAATTCGCAATGATTGTACATCCGCTAACAAAAGTCAGCCAAAACTTAAAACCAACATTAATATTCAGAAGTCAACATTTCAGTGTAAGTAAAAACAAATGTAAATAAGTTAGAAATTGTGCTACTAATGCACATGATGGCTCAAACACGTATCTGTCACGCCCTGGCCTTAGTTATCTTTGTTTTCTTTATTATTTTAGTTAGGCCAGGGTGTGACATGGGGGATGTATGTGTTTTGTATTGTCTAGGGGTTTTTGTATGTTTATGGGGCAGTGTTTAGTCTAGGTGTATGTATGTCTATGGTTGCCTAGATTGGTTCTCAATTAGAGACAGCTATCTATCGTTGTCTCTGATTGGGAGCCATATTTAGGCAGCCATAGTCATTAGGTAGTTTGTGGGTGATTGTCTATGTCTATGTGTAAGTTGCCAGTGTCTGCACTTATTGTTTTGTATAGCTTCACGTTCGTCTGTTTGTCGTTTCGTTTTCGTCTTCATTAAAGAGAAGAATGTATTGTTATCACGCTGCGCCTTGGTCCTCCTCACTTAAATGTTACGACGAACGTGACAGAATCACCCACCAACCTAGGACCAAGCAGCGTGGGAAAAAGCACCAGCAGCGATCGCAGGACTCATGGAATTGGGAGGAAATTCTGGACAGCGGAGGACCCTGAGCACAACCTGGAGAATATCGCCGCCCTCGTGAAGAGCTGGAGGCAGCTAAAGCCGAGAGGCGGTGGTATGAGGAGGCAGCACGGAAGCGAGGCTGGAAGCCTGAGAGTCAGCCCCAAAAATGTATTGGGGGGGGGGGGGGCTAAAGGGGAGTGTGGCGAAGTCAGTTAGGAGACCTGCGCCAACTTCCCGGGCTTACCGTGGAGAGCGAGAGTACGGGCAGACACCGTGTTATGCGGAAGAGCGCACGGTGTCTCTTGTACGTGTGCATAGCCCGGTGCGGTACATCCCAGCTCTTCGTATTGGCCGGGCTAGAGTGGGCATTGAGCCAGGTGCCATGAAGCCGGCTCAACGCATCTAGTCTCCAGTGCGTCTCCTCGGGCCGGTGTACATGGCACCAGCCTTACGCATGGTGTCCCCGGTTCGCCAGCACAGCCCAGTGCGGGTTATTCCACCTCCCCGCACTGGTCGGGCTACGAGGAGCATTCAACCAGGTAAGGTTGGGTAGGCTCGGTGCTCAAGGGAGCCAGTACGCCTTCACGGTCCGGTATATCCGGCGCCACCTCCTCGCCCCAGCCCAGTACCACCAGTGCCTACACCACGCACCAGGCTTCCAGTGCGTCTCCAGAGCCCTGTTCCTCCTCCACGCACTCGCCCTGTGGTGCGTGTCTCCAGCCCGGTACCACCAGTTCCGGCACCACGCACCAAGCTTCCTGTGCGTCTCCAGAGCCCTGTGCGCCCTGTTGCTGCTCCCCGCACTAGCCTTGAGGTGCGTTTCCTTAGCCCGGTACCACCAGTTCCGGCACCACGCACCAGGCCTACAGTGCACCTCAGTCGGCCAGAGTCTGCCGTCTGCCCAGCGCCGTCTGCGCTGTCCATCTGCCCAGCGCCGTCTGAGCTACCCGTCTGCCCAGCGCCGTCTGAGCTACCCGTCTGCCCAGCGCTGCCCGTCTGCCAAGCGCCATCTGAACGCGTCTGCCTAGCGCCGCCTGCGCTGCCCGTCTGCCCAGCGCCGTCTGAGCCGCCCGTCTGTCCTGAGCCGTCAAAGCCGCCCGTCTGTCCTGAGCCGCTAGAGCCGTCCGTCAGTCAGGAGCCGCTAGAGCCGTCCGTCAGTCAGGAGCCGCCAGAGCCGCCCGCCAGTCAGGAGCTGCCAGAGCCGCCAGTCAGCCAGGATCTGCCAGAGCCGCCAGTCAGCCAGGAGCTGCCAGAGCCGCCAGTCAGCCAGGAGCTCCCAGAGCCGCCAGTCAGCCAGGACCTGCCAGAGTCATCAGTCAGCCAGGACCGGCCAGAGCCGTCAGTCAGCCAGGACCGGCCAGAGTCGTCAGTCAGTCCGGAGCTGCCCCTTAGTCCGGAACTGGCTGTAAGGGTCCTCGCTCCAGAGGCGCCACCAAAGCGGGTTTGGACTATGGTGGAGTGGGGTCCACGCCCCGCACCCGAACCGCCGCCGTAAGAAGGCCCACCCGGACCCTCCCCTTCTGTGTCAGGTTTTGCGGTCGGAGTCCGCACCTTTTGGGGGGGTCCTGTCACGCCCTGGCCTTAGTTATCTTTGTTTTCTTTATTATTTTAGTTAGGCCAGGGTGTGACATGGGTGATGTATGTGTTTTGTATTGTCTAGGGGTTTTTGTATGTTTATGGGGCAGTGTTTAGTCTAGGTGTATGTATGTCTATGGTTGCCTAGATTGGTTCTCAATTAGAGACAGCTGTCTATCGTTGTCTCTGATTGGAAGCCATATTTAGGCAGCCATAGTCATTAGGTAGTTTGTGGGTGATTGTCTATGTCTATGTGTAAGTTGCCAGTGTCTGCACTTATTGTTTTGTATAGCTTCACGTTCGTCTGTTTGTTGTTTTGATTAGTTTGTATAGTGTTCGTTTCGTTTTCGTCTTCATTAAAGAGAAGAATGTATTGTTATCACGCTGCGCCTTGGTCCTCCTCACTTAAATGTTACGACGAACGTGACAGTATCATTATGTTTGAGTAAGTAATTGCGTTTTTGTTTGGTTAGCTTTTGGAAACATTAGCTTGGCATACAATTTTCCCTGACATCACACTTATACATTGTGATTTTCAATTTACATATAGTCAGATGGTTAACATTTGATGACTGCGGATGCATTGTCTTCTAGCCAAGATATGAAATGCAATCATAATTGACTGTAGCGCATATAATGCACACACAACAGTTACCGGTTGTTGCATGATTACTGAAAACACAACCGCGGGACGAACGAGTGACACATTTCTGGGCAAGAGCGATCCATTTAAATGTAATTCATTCTTCCCTCGCCCCTTGCCCTGCAAGTGTCAACTCGTCAGACGTCATGATATGTCATCAGAAGTATCCACTTAATTTGAGGGCTGAGGGGAGAGAAAATGTCTTTTAAGTGTTTGGAATGCAGCCCTGAGCTGTGTTCGAATACTCATTTTAACCACACTAACCATACTATTTGTGACATATAGTATGCTTATTGGTCATAGTATGGATATAGTTAGTATGCCAAAAGTTCCCGGTTGTCATACTACATTCGCTGAAATACAAAGTGTACAAGCAGTGGATACTATTTCCCATAATGCAATTCTTCCGGAAATGGGCGTGGCTTCACAACTTTTTCAAATTTGAAGAAAATGGAGGAAATTATGCAGCCAAAGTACAACGAGAGCAGATACAAATTCATTGCTTTAGCTAGTTAAGACAAATGTTAAGAAAATGTTGAACAATGTAGTAAAGTCATGACTTTTAATTAAGTTACATTACATGTTATGTTGGCTGACAATTTGTTAGCTATGCAATCCTTAGGAACCGCATAGCATATCATTACAGAAGTATGTACCGGTATGTTAGCTAGCTACCTAACGTTAGTTGGCTACTAATACATCAACCTTGCCAGTATATTGACTATATGCTATCTAACTAACTACCCAACATTTAGTGGGTATAGTCATTGTGTGTTCTCCATCCCATACATCCCTTTGTGTGTTCTCAGTGGGCATTGTTAAGGAAGTCGTAAAATGTTACATAGCAACAGCATCAACTTCTGGTAGACAGGCATAGCGCTAGTACGCTCAACTGAAAGGATACCATTCGTTTACAGTATACTAAAATGAACTAATAGTATATACAGTTGAAGTCGGAAGTTTACATACACCTTAGCCAAATACATTTAAACTCAGTTTTTCACAATTCCTGACATTTCATCATAGTAAAAATTCCCTGTCTTAGGTCAGTTAGGATCACCACTTTATTTTAAGAATGTGAAATGTCAGAATAGTAGTAGAGAATTATTTCAGCTTTCTTTCATCACATTCCCAGTGGGTCAGAAGTTTACATACACTCAATTAGTATTTGGTAGCATTGCCTTTAAATTGTTTCAGGTAGCCTTCCACAAGCTTCCCACAATAAGTTGGGAGAATTTTGGCCCATTCCTCCTGTCAGAGCTGGTGTAACTGAGTCAGGTTTGTAGGCCTCCTTGCTCGCACATGCTTTTTCAGTTCTGCCCACAAATTTTCTATAGGATTGAGGTCAGAGCTTTGTGATGGCCACTCCAATACCTTGACTTTGTTGTCCTTAAGTCATTTTGCCACAACTTTGGAAGTATGCTTGGGGTCATTGTCCATTTGGAAGACCCATTTGCGACCAAGCTTTAACTTCCTGGCTATCTTGAGATGTTGCTTCAATATATCCACATAATTCTGCTCCCTCATGATGCCATCTATTTTGTGAAGTGCACCAGTCCCTCCTGCAGCAAAGCACCCCCACAACGTGATGCTGCCATCCCTGTGCTTCACGGTTGGGGTGGTGTTCTTCGGCTTGCAAGCCTCCCCTTTTTCCTCCAAACATAATGATGGTCATTATGTCCAAAAGGTTCTATTTATGTTTCATCAGACCAGAGGACATTTCTCCAAAAAGTATGATCTTTGTCCCCATGTGCAGTTCCAAATCGTAGTCTGGCTTTTTTATGGCGGTTTTGGAGCAGTGGCTTCTTCCTTGCTGAGTGGCCTTTCAGGTTATGTCGATATAGGACTCATTTTACTGTGGATATAGATACTTTTGTACCTGTTTCCTCCAGCATTTTCACGAGGTCCTTTGCTGTAGTTCTGGGATTGATTTGCACTTAACGCACCAAAGTACGTTCATCCCTAGGAGACAGAACGCGTCTCCTTCCTGAGCGGTATGACGGCTGCGTGGTCCCATGGTGTTTATACTTGCGTACTATTGTTAGTACAGATGAACGTGGTACCTTCAGGCGTTTGGAAATTGCTCCCAAAGATGAACCAGACTTGTGGAGGTCTACAATTTTTTTTCTGAGGTCTTGGCTGATTTCTTTTGATTTTCCCATGATGTCAAGCAAAGAGGCACTGAGTTTGAAGGAAGTCCTTGAAATACATCCACAGGTACACCTACAACTGACACAAATTATGTCAATTAGCCTATCAGAAGCTTCTAAAGCCATGACATCATTTTCTGTAATTTTCCAAGCTGTTTAAAGGCACAGTCAACTTAGTGTATGTAAACTTCTGACCCACTGGAATTGTGATACAGTGAATTATAAGTGAAATAATCTGTTTGTAAACAATTGTTGGAAAAATTACTTGTGTCATGCACAAAGTAGTTGTCCTATCTGACTTGCCAAAACTATAATTTGTTAACAAGACATTTTTTGGAGTGGTTGAAAAATAAGTTTTAATGACTCCAACCTAAGTTTATGTAAACTTCCGACTTCAACTGTAGTATGTAGTATACTAATTGAGTACGTAGTGTGCAGTATGTTGGTATGAGTTTTCGATTACAGCTCTTTTGTTTCTGGGATATCATGTTCAAATCTAGAACTTCTCGCCAGACGGGTCTCCAAAAAACACCTGTACACACTTAGTTACGTAGTACAGATTTAAGTTGCCCCAGCTTATGCTACAGAGATGTTGAAACCTCTTCCTGAATATTATCTTATACAACACTGGATGGGTGAATGGAAAGGTTTCACAACATAGCTTTCACCTATTCAGTCATGCCAGATCAAGGAAGGAATAAGAAAGAAGTAAAAAATAAGTACAAAATTAAGTATGAAAGGAAAGACGGAAGGAAGGAAGGAAGAGAGGGAGGAAGGAAGGTGCACAGCTACATTCTCCCCATGTGTGGAAAATTAAGATAGATTATTAATTTAAATCTGTCACGTTCATCGACGTCCGAGTCCCAAGGACACCTGAGACCATCGATGTAATGACCATCGACATGCTGATCCATGTTCTGATCCTTGGCCTGTAGTGTATAGTTTACTTTGATTGTTATCACTGAACACTATTTGAACGCATACTAATGTACCATTGATTCACGAGAAACAAAGACAGGTGACAAAACGCTGACAAAAAGTTTGAAAGGCAAACAAAATATTTGATAATCTAGTTGATGGTCTAGTTGATAGTCTGCCTCTTCTTCAGTTTCAGTAAAGTTTCAGTTTCTCATTCCAAACACTGTTCAGCTCCTTGTAGATCACGTGTCAAACTCATTCCACAGAGGACCAAGTGTCTGTGGCTTTTTGCTCCTCCCTTATACTTGATTGATGAATTAAGGTCACTAATCAGTAAAGAACTTCTCTCACCTGGTTGTCTAGATCTTAAATGAAAAGAAAAACCCCAAACCCACAGACACGAGGCCCTCCATGGAATGAGTTTGACATCCCTGTTGTAGATGATGCAACCACTTTAAATCTCAGTGTAATTCTCTGTTGTACTTTGAATATTAAACTCTTTCATTATTCACCTAGTATATTTTGTATCGTTAAAACCCTGTTGTTTTTTGTGTGAGCATACTGCATGTATGTGACAGCTTATGTGTTTATTTAAATGTGTGTGTTGCTGTACGAGTATGTTTGCATTTGTGTGTATAATCTGTGTGTATGAAGTGGTGAATGGGAAAACCTGGTTTATTTGCTGATAATTACATGCACAAATGCACGTACACCCCCTCCCACACATTCTTCCCTCCCACACCCCCTCCCACACATTCTTCCCTACCACACCCCCTCCCACACATTCTTCCCTACCACACCCCCTCCCACACATTCTTCCCTCCCACACCCCCTCCCACACATTCTTCCCTACCACACCCCCTCCCACACATTCTTCCCTACCACACCCCCTCCCACACATTCTTCCCTCCCACACATTCTTCCCTCCCACACATTCCCCCTTCTACCTTCCTCACAATCACACATTACCATACTCTGGTAGTTTCGGGGCCTCACGTCCGCTCCCGTAATGCACAATGATCAAGGGCCGTCCCGGCTGTCATAGTTACCTCTCTTATCGTCTATTCAAAAGGACTCAAACTCCCTGGCCTGAGTCGAAAGGAAAGCTACACACACACGCGCTCATATCACATCCAATCAGGAGTAGTGTAAGTATGTGCGGTGGGGCCTGGAATCTGACTTATTTAATATAAACAAAGGAAGATAAAGTGTGCCTCCCATTCCCCGCATCTATGGAATGGTTTTCTACAGATCCCAAATCAAACAATCATCTACATACCCTATTTCACTGTACAATCCTGTTTCAATGAACAGTAGTATATCATTGAACAGTTGCAGCACCACACAACACTTGAGTATGTCGATACAACGTAGTGAACACAACAACCTGTATGTGAGCTCGGCCAACAAGGATGCATTGGTGACAGTAAGGACAGTGATTCTTAGATGGGGACAGATAACTTTAGTCTCACTCTCTGTCTCTCTCTCTGTCTCTGTCTCTGTCTCTGTCTCTGTCTCTCTCTCTCTCTCTGTTTCCACAAAAATCTACTTACTGATAGATCAAAAAGGATGTACTCAGTTTCTGGAAGATTGTGGCAATCCAATTAACAAAATATGAAAATGACATACTGCAGATTATGTTAACTTTCAGGTTTCTGTGGATACAGGTGTAGGACTATGATCTGATGCAGATAGACTGTTACAGTGTCAATCACTAACTACACAAACTTTGTCTTCTGGAACGTTCACTGAGCCCTAGACACCTGCAAATTAATCTTTATTTCTTTACTTCATTTATCCTTTCTTCCCTCTTTTCATTCATACATTCTCTTCGTCACATACATTCCAGAGACAAAAGCCTCTCAGTGGGCCTTCCCATCCTCACTGTGCTCTCTCTCTCACACACACACACACACATGCACGCACACACGCGCACTCACACAAGCTAGGGCTGGGAATTGCCAGCACGCTCACAATACGATGTTATCATGATACTTTGGTGCCGATCAGAGGAGGCTGGTGGGAGGAGCTATAGGAGGAAGGGCTCAGTGTAATGTCTGTAATAGTATAAATGGAACAGAGTCAAACATGTGGTTTCCATATGTTTGATGTATTTGATACCGTTCCATGTATTCCATTCTAGCCATTACAATGAGCCCGTCCTCCTATAGCTCCTCCAGCCAGCCTCCTCTGGTGCCGATACGATATGTATTGCGATTAGAATCTGTGATTTTATTTCGATTCGAGGTTCCAAACATATTGCTCATCATATATCTGCTGCACAGTGACAAGAGGGATCCATGAGAACACAAGTTTTGATCAGTCATGGACATAATAGTGCTGAAAACAAATTGGCTCCCTATTTAAAAAGAAGATGGAGAACAAGCTATGAAGGAAAATACTGGAGTTTTGGTACAGACGACAATGATATTGCAATATTGCCAAAACTATAAGATTACGATACATCGTAAAAAAAATATATTTTTATATGTTACCGTATCAATTTTTCCCCCCCATCACTAATGCACACACACACCCTCCCATCCTCCCCTCTGCTCCACGTCGCCTCGTCTCTACGAACAGCGCTTCAACAACACACACAACGCCTCCTAACTCCTAACTCTGATGAGATGATGAGTGGTGTAATGCATAGCGTAAGCTCATCATAAAACAATACTAAATACACACAGGCACACCAGATCTTTTTATCTGCTGTCTTAGTGCTGTGAGATTACTAATGAGGGCTTTTGTGTTTGAGTGGAACCGTCTATTCACTGCCTTATAATATTATTAGGCTCACTGCCAGTTTTTGCTATTATACGAATAGAGGAGAGAGACGGTACACACAGACACTATGGGGGACTGCGCTGGGGCATCTGGGAAATGAGAGAGAAGGACAGTGGATTTTTTTATTATTATTGTGGTGTGATGCAGTGCGAGGCGGGAAGTGGGAAAGGGGGTGGGCGCCCCTACTGGGACGTGTTGGGAAGTCTAATCTTAGGGTTGAGGGGGTGGAATTAATGCCTAATGTACATTAGGAATGGGGGAATAGGATGGGAAAACAAACAAAGTTAATTGTCTTATGACCTTGTTAGCCTTCCTTTTACTTGTGTGCAGAAAGTGTTTATTTATTTATTAATTTAAAGTTGGATGCTTAGTTTTATAGTGGCGTGTATTCATGGGTGCCAAGGGAAGCCAGGCTTCCCCCAACAATTTACCAAGAAAAAAATATATCAAATAATTCATCTTTCGTCTCTCTGTGTTCGCTAACTGTCTTTCAATTCGCAAGAGGCTGAATGTATCTCACCGGAGAAAGCATCCCAGCAAGCGAAACAGCGCCGCTCTCTCTCTGTATGTGTACCCCATCTATCTGATCTATCTCCCTTAGTAAAAATATTAATAAAATAATGGCCAATCAGCATTGAGCTAAACTGAGTGAGCTCAACTCTAAATGGTCCTGGCACACCCCAAAAAAGTGTCAAGGGAAGCCAGTATGGATTTGGCTTCACACCAATCACATCAAAAGCAAAACATCATTGACTGAAAACTTGAATTGTTGCATCTCGTTGTGTTGTTTTTTAACCTTTATTTAACAGGTAAGCTAGTTGAAAACAAGTTCTCCTTTACAACTGCGACCTGGCCAAGATAAAGCAAAGCAGTGCGACAGAAACAACAATACAGTGTTACACATGGAATAAACAAGCGTACAGTCAATAACACAATAGAAAAAAAATAAAGTCTATATACAGTTGCCCTCCGGTGTTGCCCTCCGGTGGCTCAGCCAGGTCACCCGTGATACAAGTCAGTATTCAATGTCCATCCATGTCCCTGGTCGTCGGGAGATGAAGTGGAAACCGGCCACTAGGGGCAACAGTGAACGCTGTTGCTTGGGCAGTTTTGCTCTGGCGTTGTCAATGTTGCTTGTTCGAATCCAGCAATAGAAAGTTGTTTTAGATTTTTTTTTTAAGCCTATCCCAAACCTTAACCCTTATCTTAACCATTTGGAGTTGATGTCTAATAATAAAATGCACGAATGCACGTACACACATTTTACGTGCCCCCAACGTTTTTTGTTTGTTTATCTGCGTTGTTTGTAACTTATTATTTTACTATTTTTGTACACAATATTGTTGCTACCGTCTCTTATGACCGAAAATAACTTCTAGACAGGAGGATATATGGCTCCCTCTGGAACATGCCCCGACCCCAGTGATCTGCGTGAAGAGGAGGCGGAGAAAGAGGCCGGAGTTTCTTATGATAAGCTGCAGACCACATTACATACCGAGAGAGTTTTCATCTATATTCTTTGTAGCTGTTTACATACCATCACAATCAGAGGCTGGCACCAAGATAGCATTGAATGAGCTGTATTCTGCCATAAGCAAACAAGAAAATGCTCACCCAGAGGCGGCGCTCCTAGTAGCCGGGGACTTTAATGCAGGGAAACTTAAATCAGTTTTACCTAATGACTATCAACATGTTAAATGTGCAACCAGAGAGAAAAGAACTCTGGACCACCTATACACCCCACACAGACAAAACTCTCCCTCGCGCTCCTGTCACGCCCTGACCTTAGAGAGCCTTTTTATGTCTCTATTTGGTTTGGTGGGCATTCTAATGCATTCATTATTTGGGGTGGGCATTCTATGCTTTGTTTCTTTATTTCTATGTTTTGGCCGGGTATGGTTCTCAATCAGGGACAGCTATCTATCATTGTCTCTGATTGGGAATCATACTTAGGTAGCCCTTTTTCCCTCCTTTCAGTGTGGGTAGTTATCTTTGTTAGTGGCACTTAGGCCTGTTAAGCTTCACAGTCATTTCTTTGTTTCTTGTTTTGTTGGCGACATTAAAATAAAAGTAAAATGTACGCTCACCACGCTGCACCTTGGTCTCCTTCCGACGACGGCCGTGGCAGTTCCATTTGGCAAATCTGCACCAGGAAGCACCAGTGGCTAGATCAATAAAAAAGTGGTCAGATGAAGCAGATGCTAAGCTACAGGACTGTTTTGCTAGCACAGACTGGAATATGTTCAGGGATTCCTCCAATGGCATTGAGGAGTACACCACATCTGTCATTGGCTTCATCAATAAGTGCATTGATGACGTCGTCCCCACATTGACTGTACGTACATACCGAAACCAGAAACCATGGATTACAGGCAACATCCGTACTGAGCTAAAGGCTAGAGCTGCCGCTTTCAAGGAGCGGGACTCTAACCGAGGAAGCTTATAAGAAATGCTGCTATGCCCTCCGATGAACCATCATACAGCCAAAGCGTCAATACAGGAATAAGATCGAGTTGTACTACACCGGCTCTGACGCTCGTCGGATGTGGCAGGGCCTGCAAACCACTACAGACTACAAAGGGAAGCACAGCCGAGAGCTGCCCAGTGACACGAGCCTCCCCGACGAGCTAAACTACTTCTATGCTCGTTTCGGGGCAAATAACACTGAAACATGCATGAGAGCACCAGCTGTACCGGAAGACTGTGTGATCACGCTCTCCGAGCCGATGTGAGCAAGACCTTTAGACAGGTCAACATTCACAAGGCTGCATCGCCAGACGGATTACCAGAATGTGTACTGCGAGCATGCGCTGACCAACTAGCAAGTGTCTTCACTGACATTTTCAACCCTTTCTGTGTCTGTAATACCAACATGTTTTAAGCAGACCACCATAGTGCCCAAGAACACTAAGGTAACCTGCCTAAATGACTACCGACCCATAGCACTCACATCTGTAGCCATGAAGTACTTTGAAAGGCTGGTAATGGCTCACATCAATATCATCATCCCAGAAACCCTAGACCCACTCCAATTTGCATAACGCCCCAACAGATCCACAGATGACACAATCTCTATTGCACTCCACACTGCCCTTTCCCACCTGGACAGAAGGAACACCAATGTGAGAATGCTGTTCATTGACTACAGCTCAGCGTTCAACACCATAGTGCCCTCAAAGCTCATCACTAAGCTAAGAACCCTGGGACTAAACACCTCCCTCTGCAACTGGTTCCTGGACTTCCTGACGGGCCGCCTCCAGGTGGTGAGGGTAGATAACAACACATCCGCCACGCTGATTCTCAAGACAGGGGCCCTTCAGGGGTGCGTGCTCAGTCCCCTCCTGTACTCCCTGTTTACTCATGACTGCACAGCCAGGCACGACTCCAACACCATCATTAACTTTGCCGATAACACAACAGTGGTAGGCCTGATCACCGAAAACAACAAGACAGCCTATAGGGAGGAGGTCAGAGACCTGGCCGTGTGGTGCCAGGACAACAACCTCTCCCTCAACGTGATCAAGACAAAGGAGATGATTGTGGACTACAGGAAAAAGAGGACCGAGCACGCCCCCCATTCTCATCAACGGGTCTGCAGTGGAGCAGGTTGAGAGCTTCAAGTTCCTTGGTGTCCACATCCCCAACAAACTAACATGGTCCAAGCACACCATGACAGTCGTGAAGCGGGCACGACAAAACCTATTCCCCCTCAGGAGACTGAAAAGATTTGGCATGGGTCCTCAGATCCTCAAAAGGTTCTACAACTGCACCATTGAGGGCATCCTGACTGGTTGCATCACTGCCTGGTATGGCAACTGCTCGGCCTCCAACCGCAAGTCACTACAGAGGGTAGTGCGAATGGTCCAGTACATCACTGGGGCCAAGCTTCCTGCCATCCAGGACCTCTATACCAGTCGTTGTCGGGGGAAGGCCCTGAAAATTGTCAAAGACCAGCCCCCATAGTCATTGACTGTTCTCTCTGCTACCACTCGGCAAGCGGTACCGGAGCACCAAGTCTAGGTCCAAGAGGCTTCTAAACAGCTTCTACCCCCAAGCCATAAGACTCCTGACCATATAGTCAAATGGCTACCCAGACTATTCACATTGCCCCACCCCCTCCCCTCCCCTCTCCACACCACTGCCACTCTCTGTTGTCATCTATGCATAGTCACTTTAGCTAACTCTACCTATATGTACATACTACCTCAACTAACCGGTGCCCCCACACATTGACTCTGTACCAGCACCCCCCTGTATATATTGTTATTTTTTACTGCTCCTCTTTAATTACTTGTTACTTTTATCTTTTATCTCTTTTTATCTTTTATTCTTATCCATCTTTTTTTTAACTGTCGGTTAGGGGTTCGTAAGTAAGCATTTCACTGTAAGGTCTACACCTGTTGTATTCGGCACATGTGATTAATAACATTTGATTTGATTTGATTTTTAGACGGGGACAGATAACTTTAGTAACACTCACGCACACACTCACTCACTCACGCACCTTAACCCTAACCTTAAAAATTCTGAGTTAATGCCTAAACTTAACCTTAAACACTTTGAAATGTGATGTTTGGAACAACTTCGAAATTTGACGTTTGAGAAACATGGATGAACATCTAATTCTGACGTGAAACTGTGAGCGCTGGTAAGGTGGCTAGCTAGCTAAAACTGGTCCTTTCCTAAATTAGCCATGGATGGAGAAGGGGATTTGGACTTGTGGGTTTACTTAATTCTCCGAACTGACCAATGATTAAAACAGCGATTCTCATCCAACCATAAATTCCTACATTGTGCCCCTGGCTTGAGAGGATGGAAGTTCAATATGTAGCTAGATGTAGTAGGCTAATGTTAACTAGCTGGCTCATCGTTGCCCATGAAAGTAAGTTAGGCAAGGGAGAAAGCATTTTAGCCAGGTAGCCCAGGACAACAAAAACTAAAAGCATGTACATTATTACAGTCATAGGCTGTTTCTTCAAACATGAAAGAGAAGGATGGCATTTCTGGGTGATCAACATGTATTTTTTCCCATTTGCACAGACACACACACACACACATACACATACACACATACACACACACACACACACACACACACACACACACACACACACACACACATACACACACATACACACACACATACATACATACATACATACATACATACATACATACATACATACATACATACATACATACATACATACATACATACATACATACATACACATACACACACACACTAAATCGTTTTTGGTATCTTTTAGTTGTTACTGTATTAGACAAAGCAGAGGTGATTTGATGATGTTGAAGTTGAAATGGTGCTGGAATAGGAGGCAGCTCCTGTTTTCTTTGCAACTTGCAGTAACTTTTGGTAGTTCTAAATCAATAGTTGTTTAGTAGTCTGAAAATGACAAAAACATTAACTTGCTTGACCATGCTGTAGGTCATGTAACTGTTTGTAACATGTAATATGTTTTGTGGACTTCACTGGACAGAGGTTGCTCTCCGGTTTTGTGATGAAACAAAGGTGTGGTTGAATTTATTCTACCACTGTGTCTTCTTATTGTCTCAGCCTTAGGCCTATATGTCATGGTGGCAATGCATATCAACTAACAGGTTATAGAGCAAACAATGCAATTATCACAACACATAGGTTGTAATATCGCTTTTTTTTCTGGCTTGGCTTCCCCAGTGATTGTACCCACGCATCGCTACTGTAGCTTTAAAGCTTTGTGGTCCTCTGAAATGTTGCTGTGTCAGTGTGTATAGGCCTACAATTTAGCAATGTCATAGTTTCCTATTAGTAAATGTGATCCAGTCACATATTATATCATGTTGATCTTATATCTGTTTAGTTACGCTGCACTACAGTCACAAAATTGTATTAACATCAATGAATTCCATTACTATGGAAATACAAAGCAATTACAAAAGTACTACATTTATTTACAATTCTATTATTATCATATTGATATATATATATTTTTTTATTATTTCACCTTTATTTAACCAAGGAGGCTAGTTGAGAACAAGTTTTCATTTGCAACTGCAAATGAGATAAGATAAAGCAAAGCAGTGTGACACATACAACAACACAGAGTTACACATGGAATAAACAAACATACAGTCAATAATACAGTAGAAAAAAAGTCTATATACAGTATGTGTAAATGAGGTAGGAAAAGGGAGGTAAGGCAATAAATAGGCCATGGTGGCGAAGTAATTACAATATAGCAATTAAACACTGGAATAGTAGATATGCAGAAGTTGAATGTGCAAGTAGAGATACTGGGGTGCAAAGGAGCAAGATAAATAAATACAGAATGGGGATGAGGTAGTTGGATGGGCTATGTACAGGTGCAGTGATCTGTGAGCTGCTCTGACAGCTGGTGCTTAAAGCTAGTGAGGGAGATATGGGTCTCCAGCTTCAGTGATTTTTGCAGTTCGTTCCAGTCATTGGCAGCAGAGAACTGGAAGGAAAGGCGGCCAAAGGAAGAATTGGCTTTAGGGGTGACCAGTGAGATATACCTGCTGGAGCGCATGCTACGGGTGGGTGCTGCTATGGTGACCAGTGAGCTGAGATAAGGCGGGGCTTTACCTGCAGAGACTTGTAGATGACCTGGAGCCAGTGGGTTTGGCGACGAGTACGAAGCGAGGGCCTGCCAACGAGAGCGTACAGGTCACAGTGGTGGGTAGTATATGGGGCTTTGGTAACAAAATGGATGGCACTGTGATAGACTGCATCCAATTTGCTGAGTAGAGTGTTGGAGTGTTGGACATCGCCGAAGTCGAGGATCGGTAGGATGGTCAGTTTTACGAGGGTATGTTTGGCAGCATGAGTGAAGGATGCTTTGTTGCGAAATAGGAAGCCGATTCTAGATTTAATTTTGGATTGGAGATGCTTAATGTGGGTCTGGAAGGAGAGTTTACAGTCTAACCAGACACCTAGGTATTTGTAGTTGTTCACATATTTTAGGTCAGAACCGTCCAGAGTAGTGATGCTGGACGGGCGGGCAGGTGCTGGCAGCGATCGGTTGAAGAGCATGCATTTAGTTTTACTTGCATTTAAGAGCAGTTGGAGGCCACGGAAGGAGAGTTGTATGGCATTGAAACTCGTCTGAAGGTTAGTTAACATAGTGTGCAAAGAAGGGCCAGAAGTATATAGAATGGTGTCGTCTGCATAGAGGTGGATCAGAGAATCAACAGCCACAAGAGCGACATCATTGATGTATACAGAGAAGAGAGTCGGCCCAAGAATTGAACCCTGTGGCACTCCCATAGAGACTGGCAGAGGTCCGGACAACAGGCCCTCCGATTTGACACACTGAACTCTATCAGAGAAGTAATTGCTGAACCAGGCGAGGCAATCATTTGAGAAACCAAGGCTTTTGAGTCTGCCGATAAGAATGTGGTGATTGACAAAGTCGAAAGCCTTGGCCAGGTCGATGAACACGGCTGCACAGTAATGTCTCTTATCGATAGCGGTTATGATATCGTTTAGGACCTTGAGCGTGGCTGAGGTGCACTCATGACCAGCTCTGAAACCAGATTGCATAGCAGAGAAGGTACGGTGGGATTCGAAATGGTCGGTAATCTGTTTGTTAACTTGGCTTTCGAAGACCTTAGAAAGGCAGGGTAGGATATATATAGGTATGTAGCAGTTTGGGTCTAGAGTGTCTCCCCTTTTGAAGAGGGAGATGACCGCGGCAGCTGTCCAATCTTTGGGAATCTCAGACGATACGAAAGAGAGGTTGAACAGGCTAGTAATAGGGGTTCCAACAATTTCGGCACATCATTTTAGAAAGAGAGGGTCCAGATTGTCTAGCCCGAACAATTTGTAGGGGTCCAGATTTTGCAGCTCTTTCACAACATCAGCTATCTGGATTTGGGTGAAGGAGAAATGGGGGAGGCTTGGGCAAGTTGCTGTGGGGGGTGGAGGGCTGTTGATCGGGGTAGGGGTAGCCAGGTGGAAAGCATGGCCAGCCGTAGAAAAATGCTCATTGAAATTCTCAATTGTAGTGGATTTATCGGTGGTGACAGTGTTTCCTATCCTCAGTGCAGTGGGCAGCTGGGAGGAGGTGCTCTTATTCTCCATGGACTTTACAGTGTCCCAGAACATTTTTGAGTTTGTGCTACAGGATGCAAATTTCTGTTTGAAAAAGCTAGCCTTAGCTTTCCTAACTGCCTGTGTATATTGGTTCCTAACTTCCCTGAAAAGTTGCATATCACAGGGACTATTCAATGCTGATGCAGAACGTATGCATATGCAATAGATCCAGCAGATCCTAAAAGGAGGAGCATCTTGCTGTTCCACACACGTGATTTAGTCCTGTGTAACTGGTGCTGGAAACACACTAGCTGGTCAGAAGCTATGAAAGGGCCTATCTTGTCTCAAGATAACTGGAGAGATGATCACTGAACACACTCTAAAGGGATGAAGATGACTGGCAGATGAAGTGAGAGAGAATACAATATTCCTCTCTCTCTCTCTCTCTCTCGCTCTCTCTCTCGCTCTCTCTGTCTCTCTCTCTCTCTCGCTCTCTCTGTCTCTCGCTCTCTCTGTCTCTCGCTCTCTCTGTCTCTCTCTTTCGCTCTTTCTTTCACTCTCTCTCTCACTAGGATGAGAAAAATAGATAAAGATTGAGATGGATATGGAGGGAGAGCAGGGAGGGATAGAGGGAAAGGAGGAATGGAGTGAAGGATAGAGGGAGAGATAGAGTTTAGCGTCATAGTGCTTAAGTGTCCAATAAATTAGCCAGGAAAATGATTTCTGTGATCGCAAACAAATTAGACTTTTCCTCTGAGTGAACATCCACTCAATAAGATAAGAGTATCGAGATAGCACCATAGAGATAGATAGAGCACTGAGATAGCACCAACACAAATGTGTACATATTTAAATATCTTAAAAAACATCTTAAAAAACATATATTCAACTGTTCCTAATATTGAATATCCCTTATGCTGGATTTGGAGTCATTATTTTCTCTATTTTACATCATAGGCTGATGTTGACATACTTCTTTCAAACACAAATGATCATAGACACAGTCACCTGAAAAGGCACCAAAACATCAGTCCTTATGCCATACAAAGCTGCCAAGAACACACACACACTTAACAGCTGAACAGTTTAAACTGACACAACAAAAGAAAGATATCTCTAAAGTATATCCTGCTCAGGTCAAACAGGAGAATTGGAAAGTAGAGACATTATCAAGCAGCGTTGAGGAAAATGCAGAACCAGTCATTAATATTTCATATGCAAGACCCCACGCATCCCTCCCTCTTTCCCTCCCTTCTACCTTTAACGTTTGCTTATTAAATTCACAGCTGTCAAAGCATACCTCAAAGCCTTGCTGCACACCCACACGCAAACACACTCAAAGCTCTGACACACACACACAGACATGCACATACATGTATGTGCATACACACACACACACACACACACACACCTCTATCTCTCCCTCCTGTCCTGAGACAGGTGCTCTGAGTTTAAACTCATTACTCCAGACAGGCTTTTAATGGAGGCTGGAGCCAAAGCACCACCAGGGCCCAGAAAGAGAGAGGGAGACAGAGAGACAGAGAGATAGAGAGGGAGACAGAGAGATAGAGAGAGGGGGACAGAGAGGTAGAGAAAGAGAGAGGGAGACAGAGAGGTAGAGAAAGAGAGAGGGAGACAGAGAGATAGAGAAAGAGAGAGGGAGACAGAGAGGTAGAGAAAGAGAGAGGGAGACAGAGAGATAGAGAAAGAGAGAGGGAGACAGAGAGGTAGAGAGAGGGAGACAGAGAGATAGAGAGAGAGAAGGGGGGCATGGATAAAGAGACAGAGAAAGATCACAGGAGCAATAAGAAAGCATGAAAATGACTTAACTGCTGGACACCACATTGTGCCTCTTACCTGGCCTGTCTGAATGTGGTGGAAGGAAACTTCTGGGATGGAAACATTGGCACTTTTCTTGTCCAGCCTCTTTTCTACAATTGGGTGTGCAAAACCACACCATTCTCAGTAACAGTAAGGTCTGAAAGACAAAAAGATTTCCAAGGTTTCCCTAAGAGACAGAAAGTTACCTCATTCCAATATTTACAACTCACACTCAACCCTCTGACACGGCTCTGCAAATCTGACTTTAGCTGAGTGGACACAGCGCATAATAACACAACTATCAGCCAGGGAGTCATTGACCAAGAGCAGACGCCTGTGGTGACATAATTACAATATTGTGCCTGCGAAGCGCTAAATGACAGTGAGCTAAGGGACAGGGAGATGGAGCAAAGATGGCTGATCGATGTAGGATCAATAGTACCCTGCCAGGTAATCACAAAGCTTGGTGATTAACAACAGCTGATCAATCCACCATTAACCTCTCGCTGGACAAGTAAGTGTGTGTGTGTGTGTGTGTGTGTGTGTGTGTGTGTGTGTGTGTGTGTGTGTGTGTGTGTGTGTGTGTGTGTGTGTGTGTGTGTGTGTGTGTGTGTGTGTGTGTGTGTGTGTGTGTGTGTGTGTGTGTGTGTGTGTGTGTGTGTGTGTGTGTGTGTGTGTGTGTGTGTGTGTGTGTGTGTGTGTGTGTGTGTGTGTGTGTGTGTGTGTGTGTGTGTGTGTGTGTGTGTGTGTGTGTGTGTGTGTGTGTGTGTGTGTGTGTGTGTGTGTGTGTGTGTGTGTGTGTGTGTGTGTGTGTGTGTGTGTGTGTGTGTGTGTGTGTGTGTGTGTGTGTGTGTGTGTGTGTGTGTGTGTGTGTGTGTGTGTGTGTGTGTGTGTGTGTGTGTGTGTGTGTGTGTGTGTGTGTGTGTGTGTGTGTGTGTGTGTGTGTGTGTGTGTGTGTGTGTGTGTGTGTGTGTGTGTGTGTGTGTGTGTGTGTGTGTGTGTGTGTGTGTGTGTGTGTGTGTGTGTGTGTGTGTGTGTGTGTGTGTGTGTGTGTGTGTGTGTGTGTGTGTGTGTGTGTGTGTGTGTGTGTGTGTGTGTGTGTGTGTGTGTGTGTGTGTGTGTGTGTGTGTGTGTGTGTGTGTGTGTGTGTGTGTGTGTGTGTGTGTGTGTGTGTGTGTGTGTGTGTGTGTGTGTGTGTGTGTGTGTGTGTGTGTGTGTGTGTGTGTGTGTGTGTGTGTGTGTGTGTGTGTGTGTGTGTGTGTGTGTGTGTGTGTGTGTGTGTGTGTGTGTGTGTGTGTGTGTGTGTGTGTGTGTGTGTGTGTGTGTGTGTGTGTGTGTGTGTGTGTGTGTGTGTGTGTGTGTGTGTGTGTGTGTGCGTGTGCGTGCCTGCATGTTTAAGCAGACAGTTGGGAGCGATGTGTATGATAAATGTCCAAGATAGGGAACAATGGGAGACAATGTTGAAAGCTTGTTAGATATAATTCATTTATGTAAATGTGATGTACAGTGGCTTGCGAAAGTATTCACCCCCTTGGCCTTTTTCCTATTTTGTTGCCTTACAACCTGGAATTAAAATAGATTTTTGGGGGGTTTGTATCATTTGATTTACACAACATGCCTACCACTTTGAAGATGCAAAATATTTTTATTGTGAAACAAACAAGAAATTAGACAAAAAAACTGAAAACTTGAGCGTGGATAACTATTCACCCCCCCAGAGTCAATACTTTGTAGAGCCACCTTTTACAGCTGCAAGTCTCTTGGGGTATGTCTCTATAAGCTTGGCACATCTAGCCACTGGGATGGATTTTTGTCCGTTCTTCAAGGCAAAACTTCTCCAGCTCCTTCAAGTTGGATGGGTTCCGCTGGTGTACAGCAATCTTTAAGTCATACCACAGATTCTCAATTGGATTTTTTATTTTTTTATTTCACCCTTTTTTAAACAGGTCGGCCAGTTGAGAACAAGTTCTCATTTACAACTGCGACCTGGCCAAGATAAAGCAAAGCAGTGCAACAAAAAACAACAACACAGAGTTACACATGGGATAAACAAAAGTACAGTCAATAACAATAGAAAAAATCTATATACAGTGTGTGCAAATGGAGTAAGGAGGTAAGGCAATAAATAGGCCATAGTAAATTTACAATTTAGTAAATGAACACTGGAGTGATAGATGTGCAGATGATGATGTGCAAGTAGAAATACTGGTGTGCAAAAGAGCAAAAAAGTAAATAAAAACAATATGGGGATGAGGTAGGTAGATTGGATGTGCTATTTACAGATGGGCTGTGTACAGTTGCAGCGATCGGTAAGTTTCTCAGATAGCTGATGCTTAAAGTTAGTGAGGGGGATATAAGACTTCAGCGAAGACTTCAGCGTAGACTTATAGATGACCTGGAGCCAGTGGGTATGGCGACGAATATGTTGCGAGGGCCAGCCGACTAGAGTATACAAGTCGGGGCTTTGGTGACCATCCTGAAAAAACATGTGGACATCACTTTGAAGATGTGGACTGACAAGGTGGGAGAGTAAAGTTAAGAGTGTCGAGCCACTGAGGTATCAGGCAGCAGCGGTGAGAGAGGCACTGATTGAGGTGAGGGATCAAACCAAAGACCCTGTGATAAAGACTGAGGCCCAGTCCTTGTCAGAGGAGGTGGGATCATACCGCTTCAGCATCTGTACAGTGGTGTGGTATGACATCTTGAGCCAGATCCAACATGTGAGCAAGCTGATGCAGTCTCCCAGTATGCATGTGGATGTTGCAGTCAGTCTTCTCAGAAAGACAGAGAGAGGTCTCAGCAACTACAGGGCAACAGGCTTTATGACTGAACAAACGTCAGCCAACGATATTTGTGAGGGTATGAATGTAGAGGCCGTTCTACAACAAAAAAGGCGGAGGTCCACAAAGCGGCACTTTTCATACGAATCATTTGATGAGCCTTTGAGTGATGCCCTGAGGAAGCTGGAGGGGACATTTTTCAATGTCATTGTTGATGCTGCAACCTCAGCCCATTAGGAAAGATGTTCCACATTGGAAAATGTGGGAGAGAAGTTTGGAGTGCTGTCAGACCATAGAGAGCCTGTTATTCTCTATGTTGGTTAGGTCGGGGTGTGACTAGGGTGGGTCTTCTAGGTAATTATATATCTATGTTGGCCTGGTATGATTCCCAATCAGAGGCAGCTATTTATCGTTGTCTCTGATTGGGGATCATATTTAGGCAGCCATTTCCCCTTTGTGCTTCGTGGGATCTTGTCTAGGTATAGTTGCCTGTGAGCACTACTCTGAGCTTCACGTTTCGTTTGTTCTCTTTATTGTTTTTGTTATTTGAATTTTCTATTCCTAATAAAAAGGATGGAAACATACCGCGCTGCATTTTGGTCCACTCCTTATGACGATTGTGACAGAAGATCCCACCACTCACGGACCAAGCAGCGTGCACAGGAGGAGAGGGTATCCTGGGCCTGGGAGGATATGGGAGGAGATAATGGCAGGAGATGAAAGCCTTCCATGGAAGCAGGTGCAAGCGGTGAAGGAAGGACAGCGACAACGCCGGGGTTCGCAGCAACGACGCAAGCCAAAGAAGCCGCCTCAAAACGTTTTTTTGGGGGGGGTACACGGGTGGTCGGTGAAGTTGAGGCGTGAGTCAGAGACCGAGGAGTTATTGGACAAATTGGAGGAGAGTGAACGGAGGGGAGGGTTAGAGACCTTCGAGGAGTTGTTGGACACATTGGAGGAGAGTGAAGCGAGAGAGCTATTGGTTTGGCGTAGTATTACGGCATTCGTTCTGAGGAGCGTGTTAGCCGTCCGATGCCATGTGGGCCGGTTCTACGCACCAGGTCTCCAGTGCGCCTCCACAGCCCAGTATGTCCTGTGCTAGCTCCCCGCACTCACCGTGCGGAGTCTGTCATCGTTCCGGCACCATCTGTGCCAGCTCTACGCACCAGGTCTCCAGTGCGCCTCCACAGCCCAGTACGTCCTGTGCCTGCTCCTCGCACTCTCCCTCAAGTGCGCCTTCCCAGTCAGGTACGTCCTGTACCTCCTCCCCGCATTCGCCCTGAGGTGCGTGTCATCAGCCCGATGCCACCTGTACCGGTCCCACGCATCAGGCCTCCAGTGCACTTCCACAGTCCAGTACGTCCTGTGCCTCCTCCCCGCACTCGCCCTGAGGTGCATGTCATCAGCCAGGTGCCACCTGTACCGGTCCCACGCATCAGGCCTCCAGTGCGCCTCCACAGTCCAGTACGTCCTGTGCCTCCTCCCCGCACTCGCCCTGAGGTGCGTGTCATCAGCCCGGTGCCACCAGTGCCGGCCCGACGCACAGAGCTTCCAGCGACAGTTCCCAGTCCAGAGCTTCCGGCGACAGTTCCCAGTCCAGAGCTTCCGGCGACAGTTCCCAGTCCAGAGCTTCCGGAGACAGTTCCCAGTCCAGAGCTTCCGGCGATACTGTCACGCCCTGACCATAGAGAGCCTGTTATTCTCTATGTTGGTTAGGTTGGGTGTGACAAGGGTGGGTCATCTAGGTAATTATATATCTATGTTGGCCTGGTATGATTCCCAATCAGAGGCAGCTGTTTAGCGTTGTCTCTGATTGGGGATCATATTTAGGCAGCCATTTTCCCTTTGTGCTTTGTGGGATCTTGTCTAGGTATAGTTGCCTGCTTTATTGTTTTTGTTATTTGAATGTTCTCTTCCTAATAAAAAGGATGGAAACATACCACGCTGCATTTTGGTCCACTCCTTATGACGATCGTGACATCTTCGTTACTTCTTTACTTCTTATTTTTTAAATATATTTTTATATTTATATAGTTTTAAAAAGTTATGATTATTTATTTGTGTTGTTCCAAATGTCTGAATAAAAATTACAATTAGTGTAGAATGGTGCCTTTTTTTTGTTGTTGTTGGGGGGGGGTTGCCCAGGGAGCCATACAAGCTAGAACCCCCACTGCCGGCACTCGGGGAGCCCCGAGTGCCGGCAGTGCCAATAATGGACTATTATAATACATGGTGTCCAGGTCAGGATAACCGAAACAGTTCTTTATTAAAGACCATCAGAATTTTTTGTGGTATTTATTTATTTTGATTCAAAGCCATGAATGAGTGAGTCACTCAGCTTTATGTAGGTGCCGAGGCTATATGACTGAGTCACTCGGCTTTATGTAGGTGCCGAGGCTATATGACTGAGTCACTCAGCTTTATGGAGGTGCCGAGGCTATATGACTGAGTCACTCAGCTTTATGGAGGTGCCGAGGCTATATGACTGAGTCACTCAGCTTTATGGAGGTGCCGAGGCTATATGACTGAGTCACTCAGCTTTATGGAGGTGCCGAGGCTATATGACTGAGTCACTCAGCTTTATGGAGGTGCCGAGGCTATATGACTGAGTCACTCAGCTTTATGTAGGTGCCGAGGCTATATGACTGAGTCACTCAGCTTTATGGAGGTGCCGAGGCTATATGACTGAGTCACTCAGCTTTATGGAGGTGCCGAGGCTATATGACTGAGTCACTCAGCTTTATGGAGGTGCCGAGGCTATATGACTGAGTCACTCAGCTTTATGGAGGTGCCGAGGCTATATGACTTAGGCACTCAGCTTTATGGAGGTGCCGAGGCTATATGACTGAGTCACTCAGCTTTATGGAGGTGCCGAGGCTATATGACTGAGTCACTCAGCTTTATGGAGGTGCCGAGGCTATATGACTGAGTCACTCAGCTTTATGTAGGTGCCGAGGCTATATGACTGAGTCACTCAGCTTTATGTAGGTGCCGAGGCTATATGACTGAGTCACTCAGCTTTATGGAGGTGCCGAGGCTATATGACTGAGTCACTCAGCTGTATGTAGGTGCCGAGGCTATATGACTGAGTCACTCAGCTTTATGTAGGTGCCGAGGCTATATGACTGAGTCACTCAGCTTTATGGAGGTGCCGAGGCTATATGACTGAGTCACTCAGCTTTATGTAGGTGCCGAGGCTATATGACTGAGTCACTCAGCTTTATGGAGGTGCCGAGGCTATATGACTGAGTCACTCAGCTTTATGGAGGTGCCGAGGCTATATGACTGAGTCACTCAGCTTTATGGAGGTGCCGAGGCTATATGACTGAGTCACTCAAGCTTTATGGAGGTGCCGAGGCTATATGACTGAGTCACTCAGCTTTATGGAGGTGCCGAGGCTATATGACTGAGTCACTCAGCTTTATGTAGGTGCCGAGGCTATATGACTGAGTCACTCAGCTTTATGTAGGTGCCGAGGCTATATGACTGAGTCACTCAGCTGTATGTAGGTGCCGAGGCTATATGACTGAGTCACTCAGCTTTATGGAGGTGCCGAGGCTATATGACTGAGTCACTCAGCTGTATGTAGGTGCCGAGGCTATATGACTGAGTCACTCAGCTTTATGTAGGTGCCGAGGCTATATGACTGAGTCACTCAACTGTATGTAGGTGCCGAGGCTATATGACTGAGTCACTCAGCTTTATGTAGGTGCCGAGGCTATATGACTGAGTCACTCAGCTTTATGTAGGTGCCGAGGCTATATGACTGAGTCACTCAGCTTTATGTAGGTGCCGAGGCTATATGACTGAGTCACTCAGCTTTATGTAGGTGCCGAGGCTATATGACTGAGTCACTCAGCTTTATGGAGGTGCCGAGGCTATATGACTGAGTCACTCAGCTTAATGGAGGTGCCGAGGCTATATGACTGAGTCACTCAGCTTTATGGAGGTGCCGAGGCTATATGACTGAGTCACTCAGCTTTATGGAGGTGCCGAGGCTATATGACTGAGTCACTCAGCTTTATGGAGGTGCCGAGGCTATATGACTGAGTCACTCAGCTTTATGGAGGTGCCGAGGCTATATGACTGAGTCACTCAGCTGTATGTAGGTGCCGAGGCTATATGACTGAGTCACTCAGCTTTATGGAGGTGCCGAGGCTATATGACTGAGTCACTCAGCTTTATGGAGGTGCCGAGGCTATATGACTGAGTCACTCAGCTGTATGTAGGTGCCGAGGCTATATGACTGAGTCACTCAGCTTTATGTAGGTGCCGAGGCTATATGACTGAGTCACTCAGCTTTATGGAGGTGCCGAGGCTATATGACTGAGTCACTCAGCTTTATGGAGGTGCCGAGGCTATATGACTGAGTCACTCAGCTTTATGGAGGTGCCGAGGCTATATGACTGAGTCACTCAGCTTTATGGAGGTGCCGAGGCTATATGACTGAGTCACTCAGCTTTATGGAGGTGCCGAGGCTATATGACTGAGTCACTCAGCTTTATGGAGGTGCCGAGGCTATATGACTGAGTCACTCAGCTTTATGGAGGTGCCGAGGCTATATGACTGAGTCACTCAGCTGTATCTAGGTGCCGAGGCTATATGACTGAGTCACTCAGCTTTATGGAGGTGCCGAGGCTATATGACTGAGTCACTCAGCTTTATGGAGGTGCCGAGGCTATATGACTGAGTCACTCAGCTGTATGTAGGTGCCGAGGCTATATGACTGAGTCACTCAGCTTTATGTAGGTGCCGAGGCTATATGACTGAGTCACTCAGCTTTATGGAGGTGCCGAGGCTATATGACAGAGTCACTCAGCTTTATGTAGGTGCCGAGGCTATATGACTGAGTCACTCAGCTTTATGGAGGTGCCGAGGCTATATGACTGAGTCACTCAGCTTTATGGAGGTGCCGAGGCTATATGACTGAGTCACTCAGCTTTATGGAGGTTCCGAGGCTATATGACTGAGTCACTCAGCTTTATGGAGGTGCCGAGGCTATATGACTGAGTCACTCAGCTTTATGTAGGTGCCGAGGCTATATGACTGAGTCACTCAGCTTTATGTAGGTGCCGAGGCTATATGACTGAGTCACTCAGCTTTATGGAGGTGCCGAGGCTATATGACTGAGTCACTCAGCTTTATAGAGGTGCCGAGGCTATATGACTGAGTCACTCAGCTTTATGGAGGTGCCGAGGCTATATGACTGAGTCACTCAGCTTTATGTAGGTGCCGAGGCTATATGACTGAGTCACTCAGCTTTATGTAGGTGCCGAGGCTATATGACTGAGTCACTCAGCTTTATGGAGGTGCCGAGGCTATATGACTGAGTCACTCAGCTTTATGTAGGTGCCGAGGCTATATGACTGAGTCACTCAGCTTTATGGAGGTGCCGAGGCTATATGACTGAGTCACTCAGCTTTATGTAGGTGCCGAGGCTATATGACTGAGTCACTCAGCTTTATGGAGGTGCCGAGGCTATATGACTGAGTCACTCAGCTTTATGGAGGTGCCGAGGCTATATGACTGAGTCACTCAGCTTTATGGAGGTGCCGAGGCTATATGACTGAGTCACTCAGCTTTATGGAGGTGCCGAGGCTATATGACTGAGTCACTCAGCTTTATGGAGGTGCCGAGGCTATATGACTGAGTCACTCAGCTTTATGGAGGTGCCGAGGCTATATGACTGAGTCACTCAGCTTTATGGAGGTGCCGAGGCTATATGACTGAGTCACTCAGCTTTATGGAGGTGCCGAGGCTATATGACTGAGTCACTCAGCTTTATGGAGGTGCCGAGGCTATATGACTGAGTCACTCAGCTTTATGGAGGTGCCGAGGCTATATGACTGAGTCACTCAGCTTTATGGAGGTGCCGAGGCTATATGACTGAGTCACTCAGCTTTATGGAGGTGCCGAGGCTATATGACTGAGTCACTCAGCTTTATGTAGGTGCCGAGGCTATATGACTGAGTCACTCAGCTTTATGTAGGTGCCGAGGCTATATGACTGAGTCACTCAGCTGTATGTAGGTGCCGAGGCTATATGACTGAGTCACTCAGCTTTATGTAGGTGCCGAGGCTATATGACTGAGTCACTTAGCTGTATGTAGGTGCCGAGGCTATATGACTGAGTCACTCAGCTTTATGGAGGTGCCGAGGCTATATGACTGAGTCACTCAGCTTTATGGAGGTGATGAGGCTATATGACTGAGTCACTCAGCTTTATGTAGGTGCCGAGGCTATATGACTGAGTCACTCAGCTTTATGTAGGTGCCGAGGCTATATGACTGAGTCACTCAGCTTTATGGAGGTGCCGAGGCTATATGACTGAGTCACTCAGCTTTATGGAGGTGCCGAGGCTATATGACTGAGTCACTCAGCTTTATGGAGGTGCCGAGGCTATATGACTGAGTCACTCAGCTTTATGGAGGTGCCGAGGCTATATGACTGAGTCACTCAGCTTTATGGAGGTGCCGAGGCTATATGACTGAGTCACTCAGCTTTATGGAGGTGCCGAGGCTATATGACTGAGTCACTCAGCTTTATGGAGGTGCCGAGGCTATATGACTGAGTCACTCAGCTTTATGGAGGTGCCGAGGCTATATGACTGAGTCACTCAAGCTTTATGGAGGTGCCGAGGCTATATGACTGAGTCACTCAGCTTTATGGAGGTGCCGAGGCTATATGACTGAGTCACTCAGCTCTATGGAGGTGCCGAGGCTATATGACTGAGTCACTCAGCTTTATGGAGGTGCCGAGGCTATATGACTGAGTCACTCAGCTTTATGGAGGTGCCGAGGCTATATGACTGCACCATCAACTTGATTATTTAGCAGACATCAATTGCTTATATTCAGTCAACACATATATCTTAAGAATATCATGGACTATAATTGAACATTTATTTTCTATTAGAATAAAAACCTTAGAGTAACAACAGTTTTAGTAAGTAATACTGATGAGTAGAAACAAAAAAATGTGTGTCTTTTTCAGGGTGTGCGCATGAAATTCTTACACTATTGTTCTAAATTCAATCACCTTCTTCATCCTCATTCAGTTCAATGACATTCAATTTTGAAGTCGTGGACAATTATCAGTTTCTATATAGTTTATGTCGCCCATTTATTGTCAGTTAGAGAAACGGTAACGCCTTGGGACCCAAAAGCATAATCAGTGCTCTTACTCCCCCTTGTGCTGGTCTGGAGCAATGAAGTAGTGACGCAGGGTACCATACTAACCACAAATGACCTCTAAATTCCACAGCATAATCGCAAAACTTTTAGTTGAGCAACCACTGTACCTTTAACAATGTTGGCACTGCTTATCACAGGGTGGCATCAGCGCTCACCTTAAAAGCCCATATGTCACTGGTGGAGAGAAATTGTCATTGTTTTGGGGCAGAATTATGTGAGGTTTTATGTGTTGTTGGAGGTTTAGCTCAGAAAATGCTGCTCTCATCAATCTGCCGGCTTGGGCAGCTGCATAATCCTGCCTGGTGACCAGGCCGGGCCCTGGGGGTTGTTTTTGATTTGATTTGATTATAAAAAATAAGCTGTTACCATGTTACAACACCTATGCTTTCTGTTTCATAGTTGTAACAAAGACACACCACAAATTAAATTGATTGAACACTTGCATTTTGGCGTTTTTTGTGTTTTTTTGTTTGTTGTACATATAGCCTACAGTAACATAAACTAATGAAAATGCTATTATTTTATTTGAAATAATATACAAATCGTATTCTAATGTTACCCAAGACCTTCATAAACACAATAAAATCATAATTTTTGCAATACCATATATTACATGTATTTATTACCCTGTTAGAATGTTGCAGTCAGAATCACTACTCATTATCTTGAAGGGGGGGTCCATCGATGCCCAGCGTTTCTACAGTTAATAGATTATGTAAAACATGACAGCCAACAGATTTCAGGCAACTCATGTGAAATCAGCCTACTTAAAGTATAACTTTACTCAAAAACTATATTTAGGTATTTCGGTAATTAGTCCACTGTTAATATAATCCTCAAACATTTGAGTTAATTATCAGTTGGTGAGTTCCCTTATCCATTTAAAAAGTGCTTAGTAAACCGCAAGGCAAATAAAGGCTATTGATTCAAAATGGACGACAAATAGTCAAACAATACTCTACTGCTAAGTTTTAGTAGACAAGGAGCAAGATGGGGAGGTGGCAGGCTGCTGGGTAGAAAAGAAAGAAAGAAAGAAAAAGAGAGAAAGATACTGTAGTGAGACACACCAGAGATTGGGAGGTCGTTCCCCCACTTTCTCTTGATCATGTGTCTCACTTCATGTTGTCCCCGGCAAGCTTGTGACTGCTCTGAGAGAGGTAGAGGAGGGAAATTGCGTGAGTATGCACAGCATACATTATATATTTTTAACCAGAGCCCTCTGGCACAGATGCATAGGGAGGGATACACAGTTGGGGAATCAAGTTAACTGAGTAGAGAGACGGGCTCCACACATTAGAGTGAATTTTGCATTGCATTAACTTGCCAAAATAATATATCCTAAAGATGGGGGGTGGGGGGTATCAAACTGTACCAAAGATGGTGGATAAATTAAGATGTCTTACTCAGACCGTTCCGGTCTACTTAAGGGGTGGGTCTCCGGTAGACACCAATGTGATAGCAGCTTGGTCTGGTCAACTTCAATGACTGGTATAAACCAGAAGAAAGGAGCGAAGGAGATGTCTCGCTTCCTCTTCCGTCTCTGACTATACTCATCGAGGACTGCAGGTGGGTTTTCATCTCCCCCCTGGCAATGCACATTGCTGATTGGCTGGTTTTAAAGGTCTAAATTAGAAACTAATCAGAAAGAAAGACTGTAGCCATTCAGGGCTGTCTGACAACGTTTCTAAAATCAAATCATTCAGGGCTGTCTGACAACGTTTCTAAAATCAAATCATTCAGGGCTGTCTGACAATGTTTCTAAAATCAAATCATTCAGGGCTGTCTGACAATGTTTCTAAAATCAAATCATTCAGGGCTGTCTGACAATGTTTCTAAAATCAAATCATTCAGGGCTGTCTGACAACGTTTCTAAAATCAAATCATTCAGGGCTGTCTGACAACGTTTCCAAAATCAAATCATTCAGGGCTGTCTGACAACGTTTCCAAAATCAAATCATTCAGGGCTGTCTGACAACGTTTCTAAAATCAAATCATTCAGGGCTGTCTGACAACGTTTCTAAAATCAAATCATTCAGGGCTGTCTGACAATGTTTCTAAAATCAAATCATTCAGGGCTGTCTGACAATGTTTCTAAAATCAAATCATTCAGGGCTGTCTGACAATGTTTCTAAAATCAAATCAAATGTTATTGGTCACATACACATGGTTAGCAGATGTTATTGCGAGTGTAGCGAAATGCTTGTGCTTCTAGATCCGACAGTGCAGCAATATCTAACAAGTAATCTAACAATTCCACAACAAAACCTAATGCACACAATCTAGTAATGGAATGGGATAAGAATATATAAATGTACAAATATATGGATGAGCAGTGACAGAGCGGATAAGATGCAATAGATAGTATAGAATAGTGTAGGATACAGTATACAATACATACATATGAGATGAGTAATGCAAGATATGTAAACATTATTAAAGTGGCGTTATTAAAGTGTCTAGTGTTCCATTTATTAAAGTGGCCAAGTCTGTAAGTAGGTAGCCGCCTCACTGTGTTAGTGATGGCTGTTAAACAATCTGATGACCTTGAGATAGAAGCTGTTTTTCAATCTCTCGGTCCCAGCTTTGATGCACCTGTACTGACCTCGCCTTCTGGATGGAAGCGGGGTGAACAGGTAGTGGCTCGGGTGGTTATTGTCCTTGATGATCTTTTTTTCCTTCCTGTGACATCGGGTGCTGTAGGTGTCCTGGAGGGCAGGTAGTTTGCCCCCGGTGATGCTTTGTGCAGACCTCACCACCCTCTGGAGAGCCCTGCGGTTGTGGGCGGTGCAGTTGCCGTACCAGGCAGTGATACAGCCCGACAGGATGCTCTCAGTAGTGCATCTGTAAAAGGTAGTGAGGGTTTTCGATGACAAGCCCCATTTTTTCAGTCTCCTGAGGTTGAAGAGGCACTGTTGTGCCTTCTTCACCACACTGGACAATTTCAGTTTGTCTGTGATGTGTACACCAAGGAACTTAATACTTCCCATCTTCTCCACTGCTGTCCCGTCGATGTGGATAGGTGGGTGCTCCCTTTGCTGTTTACTGAAGTCCACGATCATCTCTTTTGTTTTGCTGACATTGAGTGGGAGATTATTTTCCTGACACCACACTCTGAGAGCCCTCACCTCCTCCCTGTAGGCCGTCTCGTCGTTGGTGGTAATCAAGCCTACCACTGTTGTGTCGTCTGCAAACTTGAGGATTGAGTTGGAGGCGTGCACGGCCACACAGTCGTGAGTGAACAGGGAGTACAGGAGGGGGCTGAGAACGCACCCTTGTGCGGCCCCAGTGTTGAGGATCAGCGGAATGGAGATGTTGTTTCCTACCTTCACCGCCTGGGGGCGGCCTGTCAGGAAGTCCAGGACCCAGTTGCACAGGGCAGGGTCGAGACCCAGGGCCTCCAGCTTAATGATGGGTGCTATGGTGTTGATTGCTGAGCTGTAGTCAATGGACAGCATTCTTGTCCACTTGCCCAGATGTGATAGGGCAGTGTGCAGTGTGATGGCGATTGCATCGTCTCTGGACCTACTGGGGAGGTAAGAAAATTGAAGTGGGTCTAGGGTGACAGGTAGGGTGGAGGTGATATGATCCTTGACTAGTCTCTCAAAGCACTTCATGATGACAGAAGTGAGTGCTACGGGGCGATAGTCATTTAGTTCAGTTACCTTAGCTTTCTTGGGAACAGGAACAATGGTGGCCATCTTGAAGCATGTGGGGACAACAGACTGGGATAGGGATTGATTGAATATGCCCGTGAACACATCAGCCAGCATGTCTGCGCATGCACTGAGGACGAGGCTAGGGATGCCGTCTGGGCCGGCAGCCTTGCGAGGGTTAACACATTTAAATGTTTTCTAGACAGAATATCCTTGTTTCTTCTGTCCTTGTTTCCTCCACTCCTCTCAAAACTCATTGAAGGAGAGGATCCAAGATCCCTCCCTTGGACTTCAATTGGCTTTGACAGGAATTGAGGATACAAGGACAGAGGAAGAAAGGATTTGATAGCTAGTAACAAAGGTTACGTATGTAACCATGGTTATGTGAGCTATTGGATCACTCCAATATGGTATCCCTCAGCACGGCAGGATACATTCCGAGTAAGGATTTTAGATTGGTCCTGTGTTCCGGGTAGTGCTGAGGGAAGCTTCAGAACACACCAGCTTTCTGTGGTGGACTCTGATAAAGGCTCACCCCCTTTAAGAGCAAGGAGTGGGATAGCCACTTCGATAGGGTCCTCAAACATGCACTCATCACCAACAGTTGACGGTGTCTGTGTTGTGTTGTGTGTCGGTTGTGGGAGTTGAACCATCGCTGGAGTGGCCTGATGGAGAATGCCCAGCCAAACCAACAGTGAAGTCACCGTCAGTAGGCCGAGTAACTGTTGGCACTCTAACACCGGCATGGCTCCATTTTGTTACTCTCACCTGAGGGAGACGTGCCCTCATGAGAGTCGAGTCTATGGACATCCCGAGGTAAAGGTAGGGGCTCGCGAGTGGTCTAAGGCACTGCATCTCAGTGCTAGAGGCGTCACTCCAGACCCTGGTTCGATTCCAGGCTGTATCACAACTGGCCGTGATTGGGAGTCTCATAGGGTGGTGCACAATTGGCCCAGCGTCATCGGGGTTAGGGTTGGCCGGAGTAGGCCGTCATTGTAAATAAGAATTTGTTCTTAACTGACTTGCCTAGTTAAATAAAGGTTAAATAAAATAAAAAGGTAGGGGTCAGGTGACTCTTCTCCTCGTTTAGCGTGAGGCCCAGAATATACTCTTGTCCGTTGTGGCCTGTTTCCTGGATGGGCCAGAATATCCAATCGTCCAGGTAAGACAGTTACTCCTTCAGTAGAATGTGCCACCACAGCAAAAGGCAAAAGCCGGCAGGCCAAGCGAAATTCTGCAATAACAGTGTTCACCATGCAATGTAAGAGTCTGGTTGAATAGGCCCTGGTCCAGAACTCTCTCACCATAGTAAACGAAAACTGATAAAGCTTTCGTACTGTCTGTGAAAACGAAGTGCCCATTGCGCTAGCCAGGCACAACACACTGGGGGAAGCCCCTAGCTCACCCGCAACAGCGAGAGTGGTGTATGTGGACAACTGTAATGACCAGTTAATGTGGTTGTCATACAGAACCCTTGGCCAGAATGAAGGGTTAGGTAGTAGGTTGACACTCCTTTCATCTGATCTCCTTCAGAAACATTCAGTCAACCAGGGCTTCAACACAAGAAGACCCTGAGACATTAGACGAGCCAGAACTATAACCGTGGCTGGCATCGGAATTTGTAGCCTTCCATCACTGTATTCAGTACCTATGGGGACACCACTTACCTCTCTCAGTTTGGCCTTTGGGCCTGTGAAAAACTGCAAATCCCGGCGGCAAGCACCTCAAGATGACTGCCGGGTGCCACCCTTCTGAGACGCGGTCCACTGCCTGTGGGCAGGGACACCTTGCATTTCTCAAGGCGAAACGCCATACTGGAAATGGTAGTTTCTCTCTGTGGGAAGAAGAGAAGGGTAGTGTACACCCTGCAGTGTAACAGAAACATATGTCAACCCCAGATACACACTGAGTGAGAGCAGCAGTATAATCTAGCTGTTATGGGAATGAAGGGAAACTAGGATAGTTACTGTCTGTATTGTAAAGTATTGTAACAGAACTGTAGTTAACCCAGCTATAACCTGAAACCTTCAGTGTCACAGAGCTGAGTTGTGAGTTTCCAAGGGAAACTAGCTAGGATCGTGTCTGCCTGTACTGTAAAGTAGTGCAACAGAACTACAGTAAACCCAGTGTAATAGAGCTGAGATGTGAGTTTCCAAGGGAAACTAGCTAGGATCCTGTCTGCCTGTACTGTAAAGTAGTGCAACAGAACTACAGTAAACCCAGTGTAATAGAGCTGAGATGTGAGTTTCCAAGGGAAACTAGCTAGGATCGTGTCTGCCTGTACTGTAAAGTAGTGCAACAGAACTACAGTAAACCCAGTGTAATAGAGCTGAGATGTGAGTTTCCAAGGGAAACTAGCTAGGATCCTGTCTGCCTGTACTGTAAAGTAGTGCAACAGAACTACAGTAAACCCAGTGTAATAGAGCTGAGATGTGAGTTTCCAAGGGAAACTAGCTAGGATCGTGTCTGCCTGTACTGTAAAGTAGTGCAACAGAACTACAGTAAACCCAGTGTAATAGAGCTGAGATGTGTTTCCATGGGAAACTATGATAGTTACTGTCTGCACTGTAAAGTAGTGTAATAGAAAGTATTGCAACCCAGCAACTGGGATCGGAGATCAGCTGTGTAATCTCACTATGGCGGGGTTAGCATAAACTCAACCCAATAGTGGAAAATGACGCCAAAAGTGTAATATTGCTGTGTCTATAGTGTACACTGCACAATACTGTATTTTTAGTAAGGAGACGTGGAGTGTGAACTGCCTGATGGTGAAGGGACAGGGCATTATACCTCACATACGTTTATAGCTTATCTCCGCTATATAGGTGGGGGTTCAGGTTGGCAGGACTTAAGGGGAAGTGTTAATAACTGTGCTTAGTCCTGCATAGCTCATTCACCGTGCAACACACAAGAGTCTAGGCAAGATGGCTGTGCCCTATGAGAGATGAAACGTGGTGCGCCTCGCAACACCTAGCTTACTCCTAGGGGAGAACTGCAAAAAGAATGGCAAAAACACAGCGAAGCATACACAGTTTCCCAATCTTGCGGGGTAGGCACGGTGCCAGAGCCCGAAGGCTAAACTGGGAGGGTTCCGGCGGACAGACAAGTTACACAGACAACTAGGACAAACCCTCAGCACCACCAAACCATTACCACCCAGGTTGGTAGACTGTAACAAGTAATTAAAACAAGGACAAAACCCAAACGAAATGGCACAAGCCAAACCGAGTGGGGAGACAGTAGAGCACCCTGATGGAGAGGCTAGCTAACTGCTACAAGCTATTGAATAGCTGCAGGTTTACTTCTGATAGACTCTTCTGATGGAGAGGCTAGCTAGCTAGCTAGCTGCTACAAGCTATTGAATAGCTGTGGGTATAATTCTGCTCTTGTACACTCTAATAGAGCTCTTATCAAGCGAATCCTATCTGGAATGAGCCAAGAAAAGGAAGAGGTGGAAGTAGTGCGGGTTCAGCCACAGCCTAAGCACTACCCGTTACACGGGACCAATCTGAAAACCTTACTCGGAATGTATCCTGCCGTGCTGAAGGATACCATATTGGAGTGATCTAATATAGTGCTACATAACGTTTTCAGTCAGAGCCCAGGAGTTGAGTTTGACGAGGGAGACAGTTTGTGCTGCAGTGCTAGTGTGAAACAGCAGAGGGAGCGTCTCAGTGTGTGTCTTCAGGCCAGATACATTCCCACTTCAGTAAAATAGGTCAGAGAACTATCAGGCACTTTTGCCTACACACAGACACGGCACGCACACACACACACACACATACACGCACACACACACACACACACACACACACACACACACACACACACACACACACACACACACACACACACACACACACACACGCACACGCGCACGCACACGCACGCATACACATACACACTTTTCCATCTCTTTATCCCCCTTTTCCAGCCTTCATTAATACCATTCCACTTCCTCTCTATGTTTACACCTTTCTGCTCTTTGTTTTCTCCTCTCCTCCTCTCCTCTCCTCCTCTCCTCTCCCCTCCCTTACCTAACTGCTCTGCTCAGCAAAACTCTGAAACTTCAGCCGTCACCAAACCCCAACAGCATTGCCACAGACCCAAGCATTCTGATACTGCGCTTAGCTACTTGGCTAATGCGGTAACCTTGAGTCTGTGGAGGGTGTGTGTGTGTTTGTCATATTTTTATGAATGCAGATCAATAGCAGCGCAAGGTCACTTTAAAATTCAATTAATAACTAAGTAGTGATCAACATTACATCCCCAGTGCCCCTCACCACCCCTGAAGGAGCAGGCCAAATACATAGAATTACTAGAACGGGTAATGGAGCAGCCCCTACATAACCCAATCTCACTGCATGAGAGGGAGATAGAAAGGAAGAAGGGGACAGAAACAGACAGAGGAGGAGAGAGGGATAGAGAGGAGAGAGGAAGAAGGGGACAGAAACAGACAGGACAAGAGGAGGAGAGGGGGATAGAGAGGAGAGAGGAAGAAGGGGACAGAAACAGACAGGACAAGAGGAGGAGAGGGGGATAGAGAGGAGAGAGGAAGAAGGGGACAGAAACAGACAGGACAAGAAGAGGAGAGGGGGATAGAGAGGAGAGAGGAAGAAGGGGACAGAAACAGACAGGACAAGAGGAGGAGAGGGGGATAGAGAGGAGAGAGGAAGAAGGGGACAGAAACAGACAGGACAAGAGGAGGAGAGGGGGATAGAGAGGAGAGAGGAAGAAGGGGACAGAAACAGACAGGACAAGAGGAGGAGAGGGGGATAGAGAGGAGAGAGGAAGAAGGGGAGAGAAACAGACAGGACAAGAGGAGGAGAGGGGGATAGAGAGGAGAGAGGAAGAAGGGGACAGAAACAGACAGGACAAGAGGAGGAGAGGGCGATAGAGAGGAGAGAGGAAGAAGGGGAGAGAAACAGACAGGAGGAGAGGGGGATAGAGAGGAGAGAGGATGAAGGGGACAGAAACAGACAGGACAAGAGGAAGAGAGGGGGATAAAGAGGGGTACAGAAACAGACGGAATGAGAGAAGGCGAGGGGGATAGATAGATTCCTACCTGTATTATTAACGACAAAGTGTGTGTTTGGAGATGAGTTTTGTCTGAAATGAATGTCTCCCCGACACACCATGGTTTATTAATGCTAAATAGACGGGGGATCCAACAAAGGCATATTTGTATTTGGTATCACCATCTGTATGTGTATTTCTACAGTATTGTGGGGGGGGGGGGGTGGGGGGGTGTTGTGTTTGTGTGAGTCTATGTGTGTGTGTGTCCTCCAATAATTTTTTACTCAATATGTGTCCTATAAAGTGTACACTGCATACAACAGCATACAGAAAGGTTATGTTTAACAAGCTTATACTGTATCTAAAATGTAATGTATTGTGTTTAGAGAAAGAAAAAGAGAGAAAGATACTGTAGAGTATGACATATGTTGAGGCTGTAAGTCCCTCCAGGTCACCTATGATACAAGTCAGTATTCAATGTCCATCCATGTCTGAGCATGTCGGTAGATGATGTGGAAACCGGCCACTAGGGGCAACAGTGAGCGCTGTTACCTTCAAATAGGTTTCGGTTTTGCTAGGGCATTGTGGAGAGGGATGGCGGATAGGCGTAAGCATCTGCCTCTGATTTCAAAGGTTGCCAGTTTGAATCCAGCAATAGAAAGTCGTTTTTTGTTGTTGTTTGTTTTAACCCTATCCCAAACCTTAACCTTTACCATTCCGAGTTAATGCCTAAACTTAACCCCAACCTTTAAAAATGTTGAGTTAATGACTAAACAACCTTAAACATTTTTTATTTGATGTTCGCAACAACTTTGACATTTGACGTTTGAGAAACATGGATGAACATCTAATTCTGACGTGAAACTGTGAGCGCTGGTAAGGTGGCTAGCTAGCTAAAACTGGTCCTTTCCTAAATTAGCCATGGATGGAGAATGGGATTAGGACTTGTGGTTTTACTTAATTCCTAGACTTCTCCATCAGCACAAAGGGCCTGTGCTACTTCTCCATCAGCACAAAGGGCCGGTGCTACTTCTCCATCAGCACAAAGGGCCGGTGCTACTTCTCCATCAGCACAAAGGGCCGGTGCTACTTCTCCATCAGCACAAAGGGCCGGTGCTACTTCTCCATCAGCACAAAGGGCCGGTGCTACTTCTCCATCAGCACAAAGGGCCGGTGCTACTTCTCCATCAGCACAAAGGGCCGGTGCTACTTCTCCATCAGCACAAAGGGCCGGTGCTACTTCTCCATCAGCACAAAGGGCCTGTGCTACTTCTCCATCAGCACAAAGGGCCGGTGCTACTTCTCCATCAGCACAAAGGGCCTGTGCTACTTCTCCATCAGCACAAAGGGCCAGTGCTACTTCTCCATCAGCACATAGGGCCGGTGCTACTTCTCCATCAGCACAAAGGGCCTGTGCTACTTCTCCATCAGCACAAAGGCCTGTGTGTTAAATATACATGTGGAGACACCACTCAGTCTTAATATTTAAAATAGCCTGGAGTCAGACCCACTTCAACACGCCAATAATAGACCATGTGTACCAAACACTGGTTGCCTGCCTGCCACACATGCACGTATACACACACACCCACACACACACACACACACACACACGCACAACACACATCCCTAACACACACTCCTAAGAGAACAATGCTGTTAAACCATAGGTTGGCACCTGGGTTTGTTTGTGGTGTCCATGCCAGTCCGAGGTGGAGGCAGAGTGTCAGAGAGAGAGATAAAGAAAGAGAGAAATAAATAGAGAGAGAGAGAGAGACCAGAGCCAGAGAGACCTGGGTCATCCAGGCGTTAATTACAGTCTGCTAATTACCTCGGAGACGCGTCATTAAGCAAAACGATGAGGAGAGGACTCCTCTCTCCTTCATTCTCTCCTTCTCTTGATCCTGGCCTCTTCTGGCCCAATTAGCATTGCCCTGCTCCCTTTCTCTCCATCTTTCACTCACCCTTCCACTGTCTCACTCTCTTTACCGCTCTCTCTCCCCTTCCCCCTCTACCAGATCTCTCTCTCCCCTTCCCCCTCTACCAGATCTCTCTCTCCCCTTCCCCTTCTACCAGATCTCTCTCTCCCCTTCCCCCTCTACCAGATCTCTCTCTCCCCTTCCCCCTCTACCAGATCTCTCTCTCCCCTTCCCCTTCTACCAGATCTCTCTCTCCCCTTCCCCCTCTACCAGATCTCTCTCCCCTTCCCCCTCTACCAGATCTCTCTCTCCCCTTCCCCCTCTACCAGATCTCTCTCCCCCCTTCCCCTTCTACCAGATCTCTCTCCCCTTCCCCCTCTACCAGATCTCTCTCTCCCCTTCCCCTTCTACCAGATCTCTCTCTCCCCTTCCCCCTCTACCAGATCTCTCTCTCCCCTTCCCCCTCTAACCATTTACTAAACAGACTCTAAACACAGAGAGGCGTGAAGGAACATGGACATCCGCTCTACTCCTCCAACACACTCATTATGTAAGTGTGTTTGTGTGTGTATGTGCGTGTGTGCGTGTGTGTGTGTGTGTGTGTGTGTGTGTGTGTGTGTGTGTGTGTGTGTGTGTGTGTGTGTGTGTGTGTGTGTGTGTGTGTGCGTGTGTGCGTGTGTGCGTGTGTGTGTGTGTGTGAAGTAACACGACACGGGCCATCAGCTCTGCTCCTGCTCCAACACGTTCATTAAGAGAGACGGACAGTGTAGATGGCCGCTAAACAGGCCGTATACACAGACAGACAGACAGACAGACACACACCCCAGACGTCTCTTCACCACTCCTCACACAATGTATGCATCCCAAATCGCATCCTATTCCTTATTTAGTTAACTACTTTTGACCTAGACTTATATGGCTCTGGTCAGAAGTAGTGCACTATATATATAGGGAATAGGGTGAGAGCAGAGGGTGTCGTTTGAGACGCAACCCATGACTAATGTGGCATCACAAGCTGTCAGCTGTGCTCTGGTGAGCACTCTATCGGTCTCCTCTCCTTCTCTCCATCTCTTTCTCTCTCTCTTCACAGGTCTCCTGACCTTAAACAACCCAGGAGTGATAGGGTGTGTTCTTAGGAGTCCTGGTCTAAAGTAGTGCACTATATAGGAGATAGGGTGCCATTTGGGATACACACATAGGCTGTACATCTCTATTTTCACTTTTAAAAAACAACGCATTTTAGGGATAATGTAGACTCAAATATTCATAAAGTCCCTGTTTCAGTCTCTCTCCTCTTGTGAATCTCTCTCCTCTGTGACCATTGACACTGACCTAGAGCCAGCATCCCCTCCATAATCCAACCGCTAACCATTAGGGAGGGAATACAACGGACCTTAGATCAGTGTCTTGGAGTAACACCCATTAAGTTATGTGTGGGATAGGAGATCAGCTGTTCTTGAGTCAGTTGTTGTGGTCGGTGTGCCAGTCCGGCCATCTGGAAGACTTTAGCTCACGGGTCTGGGCCAATCATCCACCACCGGAAGAGAGAGGGAGGGGGAAGGAGAGAGGGAGGAAGGGAGGAGAGAGGGAAAGGGGGAGGAGAAGGATGGAGGGAGCGAGGGAGGGAGGGAGGGAGACGAAGAGGGAGGGAGAGAAGGAGGGATAAAACAACTATTTTCTTGAGGCAGCTGTATCAGTTGTGGCTTGTGTACAGGGTGTTTTCTCCATAGACCATAGACCCCCAGGAAGAATATTATACTTTTTATAAACATTTTCTGACAAGCGAGCACTTAGATATGGTCATTTCACGTTTTCTTAGAATGTTTGGGAATGACATATACTAGTGATGTGCAGTTGACTCATAACCTGCAGTCCCAGCGGTTATATCAGCGGTTATATCCGCAGGCCGGACTGGTTTAGGGTCATTATATATTGTGTTGGCTGAAGGACGTATAATTATTGTGCAATTTATATGCTGTAGGCTACATTGCGTTGTGCCTAAGAACAGCTCTTAGCCGTGGTATATTGGCCACATACCACACCGTCTTATTTCTTAATTATCCTTTAGTGTACTGCAGTTATAGTGTACTCTGACTGCAATCTTTTTTTGTAAGGGTAGCCATTGAAAATGTATATGAGGGGAAAAAGTCACTCACTCACACCTCCAAAGACATGACATCCTCCGCTAGCTAGCTACTGTAGCCATCTAACATTAGGCTCTGTGTTTTTAGCTTGCTAAAAAGAATACGCTAGCCTATTAGCTACGTTATGACTGACTTGTGATCATTGCCTTGCTAGTTAGATTATGTTGACATTCACAGCCTTAGTTACATTCCTCTGTTTTTGTACAAAATATTGAGTCATTGAAACTGAAACAGTGCATCCCGAATGGAGGCAGCAAACAACGTACCAGGCCAGCTGTGAGTCAAGGCAGGCAAGGGTCAAAACCGGGAGGACTAGCAAAAGAGAGATAAGAAAAAGCAGGAGCACAGTAAAACACACTGGTTGACTTGACTTGACAAGATGAACTGGCAACAGACAAACAGGGAACACAGGAATAAATGTCCAGTGACTAATGGGGAAAACTGGTGGCACCTGGAGGTGGGTGGAGATAATCACAAAGACAGGTGGGACAGATCAGGGCGTGACATTTACAGTACAGGTGAAGCTACTGGACTTAACACTGCCACTCACAACATTACAGTACAGGTGAAGCTGACTAGATATAACAAACAACTGTGGTACATCTGTATCTGACATCAGGGTACATATCTCAGAGTAGGAATGCTGATCTAGAATCATACCCCCTATCCATTCATTCAAAAGTGGTCCCACTGTAGGTCAGCACTCCTACTCTGAGACGCTGTATCAATACAGGCCACAAATTAAACTACTGCTAACATTCTACTACTTAAAACAAAACGATACCATGCCAGGCCAGATAAAAACTATTGAATACCCAATTATAGCGGTTCCCATAATAATGATATATCGCTAGTATTAAAATGCATGTCATGCAAACAGAAATGACTTAATGTAGATGTAACTGAGGCAACCGAGAGGGAGCTGTCAATCACAGGCTCTCCTTAACTCTGGTTGGCTGACAGGGGTTCCTCTGTGGCCAGACTTCCTATGCCGCTGCGCTCGGGTAGGCCAGGCGGCTGTCAACGATCCACCCGTCAACTTCCTGAATCTATATCCTGGCTAGAAGACACTCAGAAGGTGTCCTGGCTAGAAGCCACTCCGAAGGTGTCTTGACTAAAATATACTCAGAAATTGTCCTGGTTAGAAGACACCCAGACAGTGTCCTGTTTAGAAGACACTGAGAAGGTGTCCTGGCTAGAAGACACGCAGATGGTGTCCTGGCCAGAAGACACTGAGAAGGTGTCCTGGTTAGAAGAGTTTTGTTTCTCAGATGCTGTACTACTGTAATGTCTTATCCTATAGTCAGAGAAGGTGACGTATACAGCAGGAAGGGTAAATGTAAAACGCACCTCTAGCTCTGCTCTCTTTCTCTCTTTCTCTCTCTCACTCCCTCTCTCTTTCTCTCTCTCACTTTCTCTCTCCGCATTTCTCTTTCTCCATCTCTCTTTCGTCTGTCTATCTCTCTCTCGCTCTCTCTCCCCATTTCTCGCTCTCTCTCCATCTCTCTTTCATCTGTCTATCTCTCGCTCCCCCCTTTTCTAACACTGTTTTCTTTCTCTATGTCTCTCTCTCTCTCCCTGTCTCTCTCTTTCTGATGTCCTTGTTGTTTCTGGTGTCAGCATTTTCATCGGCAATCGTTGGAACCGTTGGCCCATCACCCCACCTTAAGGACGCAGAGAGAGGAAGCAAGGGGAGGAGAGGGGACTCACCTTTGCCACCGTTGACATTTTAATTTGTCACTGTTCCCCGTCCCGCTTCTCGTCAATAGCGCGTCAATGCATCAGAACAAATGTACAGGCCACCAGAAGGGTTACAGGACTCAATAGCATTGATAGGTGTTTACTGATTAAGGCCAGGCCTTGGATTCTGCTGGTATGTTGCCTCTATCTGGGTCTTACTGCAGAGAGGGAGAGGGGAAGAGGGACAGGAAGGGTGGGAGGAAGAGAGAGAGAGAGCGAGAGTGATAGCAAGAGAGTGTCACGCCCTGACCTTAGTTCCTTGTTTATGTCTCTATTTTGGTTTGGTCAGGGCGTGAGTGCATTCTGTTTTGTTCTATGTTTTGTATTTCTCGGTGTTCGGCCTGGTGTGGTTCTCAATCAGAGGCAGCTGTCTATTGTTGTCTCTGATTGAGAACCATACTTAGGTAGCCTGTTCCCACCTGTGTTGGTGGGTAGTTGTTTTCTGTTTTGTGTATTACACCTTGCAGAACTGTTCGTTTGTCGTTTTTGTTCAAGTGTTCATATTTATTAAAAGTATTATGAATACTTACCAAGCTGCACCTTGGTCCTCTTCTCCTTCTCCCGACGACAGAGAGAGAGAGAGAGAGAGAGAGATTACCAGTCCCGTGTGGCTCAGTTGGTAGAGCATGGCGCTTGCAACGCCAGGGTTGTGGGTTCATTCCCCACGGGGGGACCAGGATGAATATGTATGAGCTTT